>NW_020664413.1:10076688-10076783 GCF_002925995.2 Terrapene triunguis | reverse complement strand
GGGAGGGCGGACAGCCCGGCCGGGGCTCCGCTCTCTCCCCGGCGGCCGGAGCGCCGGAGGGAGGGCGGACAGCCCGGCCGGGGCTCCGCTCTCTC
>NW_020664413.1:9935616-10076678 GCF_002925995.2 Terrapene triunguis | reverse complement strand
CGGAGGGAGGGCGGACAGCCCGGCCGGGGCTCCGCTCTCTCCCCGGCAGCCGGAGCGCCGGAGGGAGGGCGGAGAGCCGTGCCGCCCCAAGCACAAGCTTGGTGGGCTGGTGCCTGGAGCCGGCCCTGGTTCTTTATATCTTGTTATTCCAGTACAGGATAATAGGACTTAAAGATTTAGCGCTAATAGAAATCTTTCTAAATACACCCACTTAAAAACATGTAAAATATCTACTGGTAGTGGAAGAGAATTCTTTCTCTACAGTTTTGATTTATGCTTATATTCACACAGGACTTCTGACTTCAGTTTAATAGTTATTGCAATCTGTTAGTCTTAATTTCTAAGAATTTGAATGATGACTTAGGCTTTAATAGTTGCAAATTATATTTCTTTTGGGCATAGAAATGAAACCTTTAAAAAACTTGCTATGTTTCTCTTCCTATAGTAGTTTCTCTACAATCCCTGAATATGACACTCCAGAGTCAACTCAGGGAATCTTTAAAGGGCCTTGAATCACTGCATAATAAAAATGAAGAACTCCTTAAAATAATAGAAAACCAGAAAGAAGAAAATAAACAATTTGCAAAAGTTATCCAGGAGAAAGATAAAGAACTGCTTGAAAACAAACAGCAGTATGACATTGAAGCTACAAAGCTAAAAATTGGTGCGTGTTTTGAACTGACTTGATTTTTTCACTTGGTGCTTTTACATTTATAAAAAGACTAAATAAAATTGTACTTGGCATTTTAGAAGTGGATGAAGCACTGGCAAATGTGAAGAGCTTCCAGTTTAAGTTGGAAGCCTCGGAAAAAGAAAATCAGATCTTGGGCATAACATTACGTCAACGTGATGCAGAAGTGAACAGACTGCGTGAATTGACTCGGTAATATTGGCCACAGAGTTTTTCTTCTTGACATTTCTTCCTTATTTTGAATTATTGAAACAATGTTAAAATAATACTGCAACCTCTCCCTATGTTGTCTTTGTGTTTGTTAGGGTCTAGACCTAAAGGTCTTATAACCTATCTGTGAGTCTTGCAATTTATTTATTTACTCTTTCTAGAGCCTAAAAACCCCAATCAGGGAGCAGGGCTATACTGATGTTATACAATCAGATAACAAAGAGACAGTCCCTCCTCCAGACAGCTTACACTACAGGGGTAAGAAAGTAAAAAGCTAGACAAGATAAACATGTGGGATGGATTGTGTCAGGATGATGGAACAATAAAACTAATAATTTAGCATAAAAGCAGAAGTTTTGGCTTCCCCCTTTTTAACTTCTGCAATAGTTAGAAATAGAAATAACTATCATGTCAGGTAGGTCAAATGCCACATGCTGGATGCATGGCTGCTTGCTGGGAGAAGACAATGACCTTGTTTGTGTCTCTCTAGCCATGACTACCCAGGTGATCCTTCCCTAGGACCTGGAGGGTTTGGTAACTAGTTCTGCAGCCTGTCTGAAGGGGAGGCAGTCTCCCTTTTCTTTGTGAAAAGACCAGGAATAAATCATCCTGAGAAGAACCTTGCAGAGACTCTCTCTTTTGGGCCCACAGTTTTAGTGGTTTTCCTGTGGGAAGAAGCAATCTCTCTATCAGTTAAGGACACGCTTAAAACGAAATTTGACTAGATTTCCTTCTTTTTTGAGAGTCTTAGCTCCTGAGTGAAGCTGCCTTAATCACATATATTTGTGAACTTTATTCTTTTTTATGAATTCATGATGGCAAGGTTTGGGGCTTCACAATCTTTTGTACACCTAGATGGTGTGATTCTGATAATAGATCTCTCTAGTTACATGACTTGTTTGGATTATTTATATTTTACTTATGTGCACTAGAAGTTTTACTATTCAGTTGTTATCCAAAATTCAGAATTTACCAGCCCCCATAATAGTGTACAGTATTTTCCTTACAGTGTATATACACCTTTCATATTTTCCTGTAACTATATTAACTGCTGACCACCAGATGGTGATAGCCATATGTACATGTAATGAGCTGAGTCTTCATTTGTCTTGGGATAGAAAGCCGAAAATGAGTAACTGTGATTGCCCTTGTCTATTTCTGTATTTAAATATTTACTTAAACATTGTATACAATTTAAAGGAAGCAATTTTTCCAAATTGCTTTCAAAAGCAGACCTCCATATCTTAAAACAAACTCTGAAAATCATAGACTCGTAGGACTGGAAGGGACCTCAAGAGGTCATTTAGTCCAATCCCCTGCACTTATGGCAGGACTAAGTATTATCTAGACCAAAATCAATTATACTGTATCTTCTATTTACTTTCTAAATGTTAAAGTTCTCTTGTCTTAAAGTCATTTAATCTTCTCTTCATAAGGGCACATAGGTGAGAAAGAAACCTCACTGCTTGCTGTTCTTTTCATTATTAATTTCAAAAGTACATTTCATTGAATTGAAGAATGACACTCAATAGATCTTGAGTAGTTTAAAATTTGTATTGATTTTTTTGTGCTGTCTTGTGGAATATGAATTAGGTTTTTAAAATGATCATTGCAATCTTAAATTGATAAGTATATCTAAATATTAAATTATAAATATGGTTTATGAAAAGTCATTATACATAATGGATGACCTAATGAATTGCTCTTAACAGAACCTTGCAGAGCAGCATGGCCAAGCTTCTCTCTGACCTCACTGTAGACCATGTTAGACATAGACCTGAAAAAGGTCTTACAAAATCTCTTCTGGAAGACTATGAGAAACAGCTGAAACCCAACCCATTCCCTGTGAGTACTTCCATAATGAGTTACCTCAAAAAATTAGAAAGTGATCAAATTTTGACAAATACAGAACTTCAGTTTTCAAATAAAACTGGAGAATTGGAAATGCTAGGTCTAGCCCGTCAAAAGTTTGTTGCTGAAGGATCTCATAAAAAATGTACACTCTTAGCAGAGGAAATAACAGCTCAAAGAATTCTTCCTCCCCTGTCAAAGCAAGATACAGAAACAATTAGTGATTCTGGGACTTTAATAGAGGAAGAACACAAACTGGACGAGACCATTTATATTCCATTGTCTAGCAGCGCCTCTAAAAAACAGCCATCAATATCTGAAAGAAAAATGTGTGCACAACACCAGGTCAGTGTGGCTTCCAAGAAGTTGGACTATAACTGTGGGCTCTCTGACTCTCAGAAGCAGAATGGATTTGGGATGTTGGATGATAAAAAGATTTTTGATAAACTCAGTGGTGGCTACGACTTGAGAAAGACAATAGAAAATACATCTGAAACCACAGGGAAGACAACTGAGCTGGAAGGAGACAGGCTCCTAGTGAGGCCAAAAGAAATAATTGGAACTGCTAAAGATTTTATAGACAAATCAGATAGACCTCAGTCTGATAAATACCTTTACACTTGCATGCCACATCAGAAAGAGAATTTTCAGAAAAAAGGCACTGAAATGTCTGACTCTAGTTTCTCTACTTTTGACTGCATGTCAGGAAAATCTGAATGGAGCATGTCTTCCTTCTCAACATTTACTTCACGAGATGAAGAGGACTTTAAAAATGGGCTAGCAGCCTTGGATGCCAACATAGCTAGATTACAAAGGACTTTACAGACTGGCATTATGAAACAGTGAATGAGGAAACTAAAGACTGTATTTTGTTCAGATAATTGTTAGGGTTTTTTTAGTAATTTAATATGATGTACAGTTTTTGGAATGTCAATATTTGTATTGTGTTTTTGTATAAAATGGCTGGTTCCTAACAGTTAAATTATGGCTGGAATTTATTTTCTTGGTTAATGAATAAAGGTGCTATTTCCCTTGTGAAAACTATCATAATTAGTGCAAGGGAAGAGTTTTATTTAAAATTCCTAAATGCAGAGATTAAAATTAAGTTTTATACTGTAGGCAATAAAACCTTTTTCTATTAAATGGTAGATGAAACATTTTGTTTGGTTTCAATATACTCTTCAAAGTAGTAAGTAGAAAGATTTTATCTGAATATAAACTAATATCTCATCAAGTCATTAAGATGACATGAGTCAGTAGATTTTTGTGGCTAAACATAGACCAAATTCTGTTCTGTTGTAGCAGCGTAAGTGCTAGAGTAACTCAGAGCAGAATTTGTTTCAGAATCTTCATTAGATAACTGCAAATGTTTGCTGAATACCTACCTGTTGGTTTTGCAGAAATCATCACATCATTTTAACAGCATGACTACAATGAGCATTTTAAAAGTAATCCATGTCACTTAAAACAAGTTTTTAGACTAGCAGTAAACTTTCAGCCTTCATGGTGTCTAGAACACATTGTTTCTGTATTACTTAGTTCGGTTGGTCACATTTGTGGTTTACAGAAGTACATGTTTTGGGTATGTATGGAAACAAATGAGTTAATACAAGGATTTCTAAAAAACAAAACAAAACAAAACCTACATGTTTTATATTAGTATAAACAAAGTTATCCCTTAACTAGTGATATGATACATTGCAACTTAATTATTGTGGCTAACAAGCATGAAGTTGCTCCTTGACTGTTGAAGATATTCTCTGATGTGGAATATTGGCTAATCATTAATAGTAGGCAAAACTTACCACAGGGAAGCTGGGGTATTCTTTGACTGGATTATAGTATCAAGTTTCACCAGCAATTAACATCAACACTAACATAGCAAAGGAAAAACAATAACTTCTCAAGCTATGTGGGCAGTTAAGTAAGGAACTGATTGTCCCCTTATCTGAAGATAAAGTAAGTGATCAAGCATTGAAATTTACAGCCGGATGGTACTGCTTGGCTTCTCCTACAGTAGTTTGTTGCTAAAAGCAGGGACCTAGAGTTTAGAGGTAGGGTAGGAGAAAGTTGAGCTGAAAATTGATGTGCTCCTGGCATCAAATAATGATGCCTCAATCTACAGTTAGTGCAAATAGCCTACCCCAGAACTCTCTTAAAAGGAGTACTAAAACAATATCCTTGTTCAGTAGTAATAAGCAACAATGGTGCAAATACTGCCTCCCTCCTATTCCCTACCCATTAAGAAATGGACTCATCCATATCACAACCTGCTGAAAGTTGCAAATGGTGCAACTGTATATTTTGCTGAAAGAATATTTTCCACCGGATACCAGAAACCAAATGCAGATAAGACTTGCTTAGTTCCACAAATAATTAATGCAGTGACTTAATCAGCATGTTTATTACTGATACTATATTACTGGGTAATGTACAGTAATGGCCAGGATCACTTTCTTTTTTGAGGACTGGAGAAAACCAAATGCAATAACTATTTTCCTACTGCCTCCCTAGAGCTCTGTCTTCTCAAAAATAAGTCAGCGGTGCAGTAAGTTTGTTGGCTAAAAGCCTCTTAGTAGGCTACATCAAACACCAGTGTTTGGTTGGATCAGTTTGAGTTTTCCAAGTGTCTCCTTAATTATTGCTAGTAGGACTTTCTGAAGACATTTTAGTCATCCTTATGGAGAGGGAGATCCTGAGGTGGCATGTGAGGTATAAGCCACATCAATATTGAAGTTTAGAACAATGAATCGTGTTGACTAACAGGTTTGACGGCAGCTTCACACATTGAGTGGAAGACAGCAATCTGCATTCACCCCTGACAACTGTCATGGTGGTTGTGTGTCCGTCCACAGGGTGGGAAGATAGTGGAAAAATCAAGCTCTTTCTGTCTGAACGCTTATATTGTTCAAGTAGGTGTAAAAAACTCAATACTCAGTCACTATTTTACATACATTCTGCAAAGCATAAGTGATTGGACACAGATTGCTAGTCTCTTTACAGCAGTTTGGACAGTGGCACTGACTAAGGTGTAAAGAAGGTAGTGAAGAATCAGGCCATGTAAATTCATAGGTGGTGTAGAGCATCTTTTACATCTGAATTTAAATCTAGGACTTGTGCCTTGCTCAGAGAGGGGGATGGTGTGCTCTCTGTCTACATAAAACAGAAGGGTAGTTCTAACCCTCATCTTTAGATTGCACATGGTGAAAAACAGATAATTTTGATAGGAATAGGGTGAGGGCTCACTAATCTCTGACTGTCCCTTGACATGATATAATGTGAAAATTAGGGCTGTTGATTAATTGCAGTTAATTTGCAATTAACTCAAAATTGTGCTTAATCAGTTTTAATCACAGTTACTAGAATACCAATTGCAATTTATTATTTTTCTACATTTTCAAATATATTGATTTAAATTACAACACTGAATACAGTGTATAGTGCTCACTTTATATAATTTTTATTACAAATATTTGCACAGTAAAAATGATCTTTATTTAATCTCATGCAAGTACCATAGTACAGTCTCTTTATCATAGAAGATTAGGGTTAGAAGAGACCTCAGGAGATCATCTAGTCCAAGCCCCTGCTCAAAGCAGGACCAACACCAACTAAATCATCCCAGCCAGGGCTTTATCAAGCCAGGCCTTAAAAACCTCTAAGGATAGAGATTCCACCACCTCCCTAGGTAACCCATTCCAGTGTTTCACCACCCTCCTAGTGAAATAGTTTTTTCTAGTATCCAACCTAGCCCTCCCCCACTGCATCTTGAGACCATTGCTCCTTGTTCTATCATCTGCCACCATTGAGAACAGCCTAGCTCCATCCTCTTTGGAACCCCCCTTCAGGTAGTTGAATGCTGCTATCAAATCCCCCCTCACTCTTCTCTTCTGCAGACTAAACAAGCCCAGTTCCCTCAGCCTCTCCTCATAAATCATGTGCCCCAGCCCCCTAATCATTTTCGTTGTGCTCCGCTGGACTCTCTCCACTTTGTCTACATCCTTTCTGTAGGGAGGGGCTCAAAACTGGACACACTACTCCAGATGAGGCCTCACTGGTGCCGAATAGAGGGGAATAATTCCCTCGATCTGCTGGCAATGCTTCTACTAATGCAGCCCAATATACCATTAGCCTTCCTGGCAACAAGGACACACTGTTGCCTCATATCCAGCTTCTCGACCACTGTGATCCCCAGGTCCTTTTCTGCAGAACTGCTGCTTAGCCAGTTGGTCCCCAGCTTGTAGCAGTGCATGGGATTCTTCTGTCCTGAGTAACTTGTCCTTGTTGAACCTCATCAAATTCCTTTTGCCCAATCCTCCAATTTGTCTAGGTCATTCTGGACCCTATCCCTATCCTCCAGTGTATCTACCTCCCCCCACCTCAGTATCATCCACAAACTTGTTGAGGGTGCAGTCCATCCCATCATCCAAATCATTAATAAAGATGTTGAACAAAACCAGCTCCAGGACAGACCTCTGGGGCACTCTGCTTGATACTGGCTGCCAACTCGACATCAAGCTATTGATCACGACCTGTTCAGCCCAATGATCTAGCTAGCTTTCTATCCACCTTATAGTCCATTCATCCAATCCATACTTTTTTAACTTGCTGGCAAGAATACGGTGGGAGACCATATCCAAAGCTTTGCTAAAGTCAAGGTATATCAGGTCCACTGCTTTCCCCATATCCATAGAGCCAGTTATCTCATCATAGAAGGCAATCAGGTTGGTCAGGCATTACTTGCCCTTGGTGAATCCATGTTGACTGTTCCTGATCACCTTCCTCTCCAAGTGCTTCAAAATGATTTCCTTGAGGATCTGCTCCATGATTTTTCCAGGGACTGAAGTGAGGCTGACTAGTTGGTAGTTCCCTGCATTCTCCTTCTTCCCTTTTTTAAAGATGGACACAATATTTGCCTTTTTCCAATCATCTGGGACCTCCCCCACTCACCACCAGTTTTCAAAGATAATGGCCAATGGCTCTGCAATCACATCAGCCAACTCCCTCATCACCCTCGGATGCATTAGATCTGGCCCCATGGACTTGTGCATGTCCAGCTTTTCTAAATAGTCCTTAACCTGTTCTTTCACCACTGAGGGCTGCTCATCTCCTCTCCATACTGTGCTGCCCAGTGCAGCAGTCTGGGAGCTGACCTTGTTTGTGAAGACCAAGGCAAAAAAAACATTGAGTACTTCATCTTTTTCCACATCTGTCACGAGCTTGCCTCCCCCATTCAGTAAGGGTCCCACACTTTCCCTGACCTCTTATCAGAGTGGTAGCCGTGTTAGTCTGAATCTGTAAAAAGCAACAGAGGGTCCTGTGGCACCTTTAAGACTAACAGAAGTATTGGAGCATAAGCTTTCGTGGGTAAAAACCTCACTTCTTCAAATGCAAGAAGTGAGGTTTTTACCCACAAAAGCTTATGTTCCAATACTTCTGTTAGTCTTAAAGGTGCCACAGGACCCCCTGACCTCTTAGTTGCTAACATTCCCATAAAAACCCTTCATGTTACCCTTCATATCCCTTGCTAGCCACAACTCCTAATTGTGCTTTGGCCTTCCTGATTACACCCCTGCATGCTCGAGCAATATTTTTATACTCCTCCCTACGCATCTGTCCAACTTTCTACTTTTTGTAAGCTTCCTTTTTTTTTTTTTTTAAGCTCACCGAAGATTTCTCTGTTAAGCCAAGGTGATCACCTGGGATATTTGCTATTCTTTCTACACATTGGGATGGTTTGTTCCTGTGCCCTCAATAAGGCTTCTTTAAAATACAGCCAGCTCTCCTGGACTCCTTTCCCCCTCATATTAGCCTCCCAGGGGATCCTGCCCCTCAGTTCTCTGAGGGAGTCAACATCTGCTTTTCTGAAGTCCAGGATCCATATTCTGCTGCTCTCCTTTCTCCCTTTTGCCAGGTGGTTGAAACATGAAGGGACATATGAATCTTTAGCACACAAATATCTTGCGATGCAGGCTACAACAATGCCATGCGAACACCTGTTCTCATTTTCAGGTGACATTGTAAACAAGAAGCGAGCAGCATTATCTCCTGCAACTGTAAATAAACTTGTTTCTCTGAGTGACTGGCTGAACAAGAAGTAGGACTGAGTGGACTTGTAGGCTCTGAAGTTTTACAGTGTTTTATTTGAGTGCAATTTTTTTTGTACATAATTCTACCTTTGAAAGTTCAACTTTCATGATAAAGAGATTGCATTACAGTACTTGTATGACAAACTGAAAAATACTGTTTTTTTCAGTACAAATATTTGTAATAAAAAACAGTGCATAGTGCTTACTTTATATTTGTGTTTTAGTCTATATTCTAAAATGTAGAAATCAAAATATTTAAATAAATCATATTCTATTGTTTTTACGGTGCAATTAATCACAATTAATTTTTTAATCGCTTGCCAGCCTTACTGAAAATTAAAGTTTACATAAAGGATGAGCACAGAATTGATCAGTTTGGTTCTTGTGCTCAAAGACGCCGCACTGTGGTGCATTAAAAAATCCATTGCAAACAGATGGACCATGTAAGTACATTGTGGGCTGCTGCAGAGGCTGCATGGAAAAGTCTTCTGTATAGGTTAGCTGCCTGCATAGGTAATGGAATAGGGTTCTGGGGCTTTCTAATCATGATTGCAGAAGGTTGTGTCCCTTTTCAATAAGCTTGCACAGCCACATGATTTCCATGCAGAAGTGATATCAACAAAAGTTTATTTATAGGTATTTGCTTTCTTCCCTCCTCAGGAGCATGGAATAATGGGTGAAGCACTGGAGGGCCTCGTGCCAGGCAGATTAAGATCCTTTTAAGAAATAGTTCCTAGCTTCCTACCACCTGCATTGTGCAATGAGGCTATGCTCAATTCCTTACTACTAGCTATTGCTTATGTTAAGAAATGTCATAGGAATTATTTATTTGAGCTCCTTGCTTTAATAAGGCTGATATTCTACATTTGGTCTACAGAATGCAGCCATATTAGAATGTTTGCAAATGTTGCATCAATGCCACAATTAAAAACATCGCTCAGCTTGTGTTATCTCCCTTCCCTGCCTTGACTGCTTAAGTAAGCTCTTCACAACGCAAAGTGTCAGTATGATTAGGTCCTGATCTCTAGTAGGGGCTCAAGGCATTACTCTGTCTTTTCAAAAGGTGTGTCTAGTTTTCTAGAAGCTGGTATGTGTGCTGTCTGATGCTGCTCTCTCACCTGACTACAGAGTAGTAGTTTTGGAAGGCATTCTTTTCTAGGTACGATTTAGACAAGGGAGTGATAGTTTGACATGGTCCCTACATTGGGGAAAAAAAATAGTCAAAAGTGAGATTAACAGTCAAAATTCACACCAGTTTCAACTTTGAAGAGTTATTCTGTAAGATTATGAAAAGGCACATTTCACAACTGAGACATTTTCTAGGTTATGCTACATAGCAGTTTTATAGAAATTTGATTATTTAAGTTATTACAACAGATTGGTAATTAAGGCATGAGATGGCAGAAAGTCACTAGGAGATGCCAATTGGCATTCCCACTTAAGAAAAATTAAGTTAGACTAAATAGTGACTTCAGTGAATCAGAATGCTTTTAAGACTTGGCCTGGCCTTCTTATTCCTCCAAGACATTGTTCATACTCAGATTTCAAAGTAAGGCGGATGGCAGAAGAGCAAGCACAAGAAATTCTATTTACAAGCAATTTAACTGTGCACTTCATAAGCAAAGTGGTATGGGAAGTTTGGGAACTGTTGAGAATATAAAACGAAATGTAGCATTTTCCTCCTACTGACTTACTGGAGTGTGTGTATATTATATATTACACACACACACACACACACACACACACACACAAGTCAGGAACCTCCAATATGCCAGGTTTTATAAAGGTTGAATGGGTCAATACATTTTTGCAAAATGTGTGGTTGGAAAGTGAATTTCCCCCAAAAACGGCTCGTTAACTCTTTGCAAACAGGTGATAAAAGATGCTGCGATTCACTGGCTGGGGGTTTCTAGATTGTCATTATTAACATAGTTTTAGATAGGATACTGTAAGTAAATACTTTTATTTTGTCCATAGAAGGTAGACTAATCAATTTGTTATTCCAATTCAAGTGTTTTCCCCCCAAGGTAGATGTAGCATTTTTGAAGGGAAGACAATGGTACCTGTGGATTGCAGAGAGAAGCTCTGACGGCTGAGCTGTCAAAGTGTCTCCCCCTCACTTTGAGGGCACCGCTGTTCATTGTTATATACAGAAGAGGAGAGTTGACTATGGGATATAGTAGTATTAGACAAATCACATGCAGTTAAATTTAAATTCCCTCCTTCACATGCATTAGTACATGGCAAGACTATCACTGCAGCAATCCTCAGGGAAAGGTTTTGGTTTGGTTTTTGTGTGCGCGCGCACAAAAGTATGCACAGGCCTCCTAAAACCAAACGAACAACAAAAAAAATTCTTTCCTCACAGTCTGTTTTGGTCTTCTACTGTTTTATAAGAAGTTGTGGACAGCTAGTATAACTTGAGTAACAGTTAGGCGTGTCTTTTACCTGCATGTGCTAGAATACCAATAAGTTTTTCCTGAACAAGACAGTTAATTTTCCACCCTTTCATTCTAATTTTGTAAAGGCAATTGAACTTTGAGCTTCTACAGTTGATACCTACCACCTCCTACCATGAAAGCTAGCACTGTAACAGATATCCATGGCATCTCATGAGACAGGTAATTCTTTTAATTGTTCAATTTTAATTTATGCAGCATAGCTTTTTAAGCATAGTAGGATCAAAAGCCACAAGTAAGGAAACTCATAAAATTCATATATTAAGTTGCACAATCATTCTGAAGACTCACAAGTTCACATAATCTTCATTAAGTAGTCTCAGTAGCATGTAGCTAAATAAGATCCCAAGTAACTGAGGGGGAGAAGGAAAAAAAAAAAAAGAGGAAGAAGAAATTAAGCTTAACCTTGCTAGTGTTTAAAAGTAGTTTTTAAACAGTTTACCCATACATTTTAATGGATCCTTTGTTAGGAAAATACCATCTTACTGCAGACAGGATCCACTAATACTACTTGAGCTAAAAATCCTTTTTTGCCATAGCACTGATGCTTAGAACATTTGTGCAGATTTAACATAGAATCATAGAAGATTAGGGTTGGAAGAGACCTCAGGAGGTCATCTAGTCCAACCCCCTGCTCAAAACAGGGACAACACCAACTAAATCAAAGTTGTCTAGTGCATGCTGTCTAGTGCACTGCTGCCCTTCACACATTAGTCAAAATATGACCAGTGCTTTCTCAGTCCATAATCACAAAGCAAGGGTGTAGTGGACCAAGTTTAAGAGAGTTGCTTCTTTCACAGGGTTAAATCATTTACTATCCAGTAATTTACATGCTAATTTAAATCCATTTAGTTTATTCCGCCTCAGTATTTCAGATATTGAACCTTGTACTTCTTCCCATGTTTCATTTGCATGAGGACCACCACCTGCAGTTTGAACACAAGACAGGCACTACACAATGTTTACCTGTGCAAATCCAACACTTATGCAAACCCCTCCAATAAGAGCAATATGTTCTTCAGCCCACTTCTTCAGCTTTTGAATGCATCCCTAGTGGGGGGGGGGGGGGGGGGAGGGAGAAAATGTTTGCTAATTACTGCATCTGGCATGTACATTGGAATCCAGTACCTATAAGAGTAGAAAGTGAACTGCATATAAATATGGTACCCCTTTTTGAAAGATCTATTACAATGGGTACAGCAGCCAAATTGTACCATCCATAAGAGATAACCCAAACTTTGTTGCAATTGTAGCTGATCAAGTTTTGTTAAAGATATTTATCAAAGAAAAGGTGGCTTGCAAGAGACAAAAATTAACACAGTAATTAAGAAGGCTGCAATTTCAAATATACAAATTCTTATGGCTGAGAATGTACTACTGTTCAAGGAACAACATAATGGTTAAGGTGAGAATTATTGCATAGTTAGGAAAGAAAGACTCAAAGCTAGGGGGTGGAGTGGGGAAGAAAGAGTCAGAGGGTGATCTCTGTGGTGCTTAAGGACCTACAGCCAAAAGCCCATGTTTGGATTAGCAAAACAGAAACAGTAGCATGAACAGACATGCAAGATGGGTGGACTCTAAACACAGGGCAAATGCCAAAGTACAAACAATGGGTGGCAAAAGAACTTCAGGCATAGGAGGAGGAATAGGGATTTTGAGAGACTGGTGGCCCCTACTGAAAATAGTTTTTCCATAACTATGCGTTTCCTTCCACCATGCAGTTTTTATAACTACCTAGTCAAAGAGATAGTGGAGAAGACCAGGTGATGCCAAATTAGAAAAGGTCCACCTGACTCAGTTAAGGGTAGCTTTAATTATAGGTAGTTCACCATTATATTCAAGCATTACAGTAGGCAGAACCAAATGCCATTGCAATCCAGCAAAGTTTTCCAAGCCCACTCGGCACACAAGTGATTTTGCTGATTGTTCTCTGTTAGCTGCTTCAAATCGCATCATGCTGGCTTCCTCCATGCATATTTCAGCCTTCTAAGATAGGCTAGTGCTGAAAAGTGAGGGATATATTTGGAATGAAGAATTTCTTTGGCTAGATTTAGAAATTCTGATGGTCAGTTTAGTTGTGAAGCAAGATACTATACCTCCCCTATAGAAGGCTGGATGAGGAGGGCAAATGAGCATCAGTCATTTCACTGATAACATGGATCCCACAACCTCTAATAAGGTTACTTGAGCAATTCTGTCTGAACTTAACAGGGACAGAAAGCCTAAATGTTATTTTTATTCTACTTTTATCATTATATTGGTACTAAGAGAACAAATGTTACCTTGTCGCCTTTTTAGACAAGTTCACCTCCTGCATTTTCAGCCACGGATATATACTTCTGGACCTTTCTCTTTAAAGAAGGGGGAAGACTGTTTCCGTGCTTAGGGTGCTAGACTGGGACTTGGGAGGTCTGGATTCAATTCCCTGGCCCCTGCCACAGATTTCCTGTGTGGTCTTGAGCTCAGTGGTTTGAGCATTGGCCTGCTAAACCCAGGGTTGTGAGTTCAATCCTTGAGGGGGCCACTTAGGGATCTGGGGCAAAATCAGTACTTGGTCCTGCTAGTGAAGGCAGGGGGCTGGACTCGATGACCTTTCGGGGTCCCTTCTAATTCTATGAGACAGGTATATCTCCATATATTTTTTTAAGTTACTTTCTCTGTGCTGCAGTCTCTCCCCCCTCCAAATCTGTTAAATGGAGATAGTGGTAATTCCCTACCAGAGAACAGAAGATAACTATATTAAGATTGAGAGGCACTACAGTAATGAGGGTATACAGATGCCTTAGACAGGTTTGTTCTAAAGGAATGCTTACCGGTTCTTCTGAAACAGCCAGCTACATTATAGACAGAGGCTGTAGGCCATAGTTTTAGTAATTTAAAGTCTCCCCAATGAAGGCTACAGGAGCACTCTGACAGGTTGGCATCACATGCTACCTAGTAAGAGAATTGGTTGCTAGAGCTTAGGAGTTGTTAAGATACCTGTTGGTTAATGTTAGCAGTATCGTTGCTTAGATTCATTCCACAACTTTTCATTATCATCTTGCAGCAGCTATTTGGAACAGCTGAATTGAGAGATCCAAATGTAGTATTGAACCAGTCAGTGTAATTCTGAGCACCACAGCATTGGAACTGAAATGAACAACAGTTTAAATAAGTGAAATAGTGGAATTTTAAGTAAAAATATTTCTTCTACAGTGATTTTTGTAGCACCCGGAGCCCAAAGCAGAGCTCTCTTAGGAAGACTCCCAAATCTGTTCAGATTATTACAATAGCAGCAGACAGTCCTAGGATGCCAAGTTACCTTCCAGCTGATCCATGTAAGTGGCCTACTTCCCAGTTCTAGCACACATAGACCTGGTCACGTTGTTAAGTGAGACTTATTCGAAGAGTTTGTTAGAAGCCATTGCTTGCCTCCCCTTTGAGTTTTTAAGCTTTGTGGATTGCCCTTTTTATGCCTGGTTGAATTATTCATTGCAAAATAACCTAACAAATTTTAGCATGTTTCTTTTGACTAGATCTTCATTTGGAGAGCTCTATAGGTTATTGCACTTATAATTGATCATCATTCATGAGAGAGTTCAGATTCTTGCCAACATGAGGCAAAGACGTTAGATTTCATATGCTATTGGTTTGAACACACATTAGTTCAGTTTGTTAAACCTCAAGCCTAGACTTGTTTTCTAACCCTTCTGGAAGAAGCAAGTTAAGAGTGCCTCTAGCCTGCAAGTCTAATTTTGGTTAAATAAGACTAGACATGTTCTAGATATGAAGAGCATTCTTTTTAAATAGGATTTCAGTTAGTCAAGTCATTTTGCTTTGTGATCTCCTGTGGGAAAAGAACTCTCCTACCTCATTCTTTTATTACAGTTCGATTACACATTTCTAATGCAGTTGTACCAGCCCCAAGAAGCTGAAGAAAACAAAGTAGGATCACTTCATAGTTTGAGCAGAAGCAGATTCTATACTTAAATTTCATTAACAGACTAACCAAAGCAAGATATAGGTCTCTTATGAAGGGGGTAGGCAGAGCAAATTTTTGGAGTTTAGGTTAAGAGAAAGATGGAGACCCCCCCCCCCCCCCCCCGAAGTGACAGGCTCCATTTTTATGTGCCCTCAAAGGAATACAATACAAACAGAGTTATAGTGAATTCCTCTATTCATTGTAGCATAGGAGAGATCACTTACATTCTCCTGTAGGTGGTCTACTCCTTTGGTTACTTGGGATTCTTTGTTATATTTGTCAAGAGTCTTCAGGAAGCTTCTCAATAGGTTGTCATGCAGCTGTAAGTAAAGTAGAATTGGTTATGTATGCATACAGAGGATATGTAATGGTGGACTAGTTCCTGCACACTGCATTCTCCTCCAGAGAATCATGGAAGTACTGGACCCACATAGGGTGCTATTTCTGGCAATGTGTTTTCACCACAAAAATAGCAACATTAACTAGAAGGGGTATGAAAGAATAAGTGATCTTTGAAAACTCACTAGGAGACCTTGTATCAAACACAATATTTGCATTTGGAACCTTTCACATTCAAATTTCAAGAACAGACATTAAATTGAACTATTAATGCAGAGACAGGGATGTCTGGCTGTTAGCCATATTTAAGTGCAAGTCCCAAGCCAAAAAAAGAACTTATTTAATAAATTTCTCCATTTTGTGTGTGTGTGTGCGCGCGCATGCACACACCTACCCCTAAATGCTTGTTATTGCTCCACACAAGACATTAGTTATGGCAGAGACCATTATATGCATTTTGGATCATTTTGTAGCACGGATTCAATTTCTGCTAGTAGTGAGGCCTTCTGTGGACTAGTCTCTTTGTACCCCATTCGCAGCAGTTGATTCATTGAGCACCTCCAAGCTCTGGTTCAGAGATGCTATTGAGCATTGTCGTTTCCCTAACTAGGACAATTCTTAAGCTACTGGAAGAATAGTAGCCATCAGTGTTACAGTTAACATTATGTGGTTTATGCAGTTTGAAAACATTTCCAGCCAGATTTAGATATGGGAGCATTGTTCCTTTTAAGGCTTCTGGTTTTGCTCAAGCCCGTAATGAGTTCTGGCAACTTGACTGCTGCACTAATACAGCCAAAATATATATTTTTTCATACTATCTTCTCCCAGATTCTATTTTGCATTTAGAAATAGCAATGGTGATTTTGGACTTACAATTATGATGTTAAACTAAGTGTAAAATATTTTTTTGGCAGAAGATGCGACCTAAACATCTTTACCATTAGTTTCAGATTATCAATATAACTCTAGGGAATACCAATTCTAGTTAATACTGGAGATCAGATGTTAAGATCACCCTCGCTTCCACCCATAAGGAAAACCTAGTTGAGTTTTTAGAAAAGAATTAGAATTCTGCCAATATAGACATATACAAAGCAATAATTCTATTTCTACACCTTTGCATTTGCTCATTTCCCTCCTGCCCCACTCGGTAAAGAGCCAACTGCATGCTATAGTCATAGTATTTGGTTACCTTGAGTACCAGTGCTCTCTTTGACCTCCCCTTTAGAGAGAGGTTTTTCTTCATGCTGTTTTATAGCTTCCAATGGGCCAAGGCTTGAAGTTCTAGGTCTACCCATCTCCACTCTCCCACCTGCAACCTTTGCGAACACCAATTACTGGCAGTCTAGCATGCTGCCACCCAACCCAACTAGGTTTTCAGACCAATTTTAACTATGAAGCTTTGTCAGAGAAATCTGTGGAGCTGTCCTGCAAGTTATTATGCTAATACTTTGAGTCCCTACTTCCCTGGTAGCAATGGTGGCTACTGGTTCAGAAGCATCAACCTCATATGCAAAGCTTTCAGGTAGATACTTCAGCACGTGGTTATATTTTAAAAGAGAGACTTGTGGTTCCATAGGTTGCTGCTCCATCGCCAACTGAGCAAATCTGCTCAGTTGACAGTCCATCTGCCCGAATAAAATGCAACCTAGAATCCAGAAGCGTAGCTGTGATTTCATGGATCTCTAGTAACAGATATTCTACATTTGGAATTAAACTATAGTAATGTTGCTGTATGGAGTAAAATTCAGTGCTAACAAGTAGAGTCACTCAACTGAGCAAGTTACTTAGAGTTTTGTTGAGCAATTAGTGTGGCTTTTTATAGAGGAACTTCTTAACCATAAATACACTTTAAGCAAAGAAATGTGTGATGCCAGCTAGGGTTCCTGGAAAGGACCCTGTACTTGAAACCTCTCACATTAAGAAAGCATGGCATTTATTAGCACTACACATACTTTAAGTTTCCACACACCTACCTTCCCTCTGTAAGCATAGGCAGAGATGCCAACTATGATTTCAATCAAGAAGATAATCAGCAGCATGCCTGTGAACTAACAACAGTAATTTCAGGTAACATTCATCTTCCCACAATGCACAGTTAGTGCACTCTTGTTTTAGATTAATCCAACCAAACACATCACTAGTCAGTGTTACATATACTATATCAAGAGGCACTGGCACTTTTACTTTGGTTTTATTTTTCCTCACATCGTCCCATAGTTCAATTTTAAATGTATATAAAAATTGGAAGATCTGCCATGGGAAATGTAAGCTTAAGGGGCCAGCACACTGTGTATCCATTCAAGTCACTTCTGGCAGTAATAGATGATGACAAAAAAATAAGATGTAAGTCAGTCAGTCACAGTCACGAGTAGCCAGGTTGAGGGTGCTTGAACACATCCAGAAAGATTGTGTCAGCCCATAATTGTTAAGAGCTGCTATAGTTAGTGCAACTCAGCAAATATTCTGGGGAGTGTGTAATTGTCTACAGTCAGATTTCTGTCTCAACTGCAATTAAGTTTTGTGGGATATTACAGGCAATATTTTAAGTTACTAGATGGCCTTAGAGGACTGCACTGTATGTGTTCAGTCTTCATTAAAAAGGAGAAGGACCAAGCCCAATATGAAGAAAATAGGGTAAAGAATATTTAGGTAGGATAGATGTATTCAACTTGGCAGGGCTTCACCCAAGGATACTTAAGAAACTAGCTAAAGCACTCTCAGAACCATTAGCGATTATCTTTGACAATGTATTGAGGATGGGTGAGGTCTCAGAGGACTGGAGAAGGGGAAAACATAGTACCGATCTTTAAAAAGGGGAACAGAGAGGACTTGGGGAATTAGACTAGTCAGACTAACTTCCATACCTGGAAAGATACTGGAACAAGTTATTAAACACAAAAATTTGTGAGCACCTAGAGGATAGTAGAATTGTAGAGGAAAAGCCAACAGGGATTTTTCAAAAACAAATCATGCCAAACTGGCCTAATTTCCTTCTTTGACAGAGTTACTGGCCTAATGAATAGGGGAAAGCTGTAGATTGGATTTATCTGGATTTTAATAAAGCTTTTGACAGAGTCCCGCATGACACTCCTAAGAAAACTAGGGAAATATGGTCCAAATGAAATGACTGAGGTGAGCGAACAACTAGTTGAAAAGCCATATTCAGTAGTTATCAATGGTTGTCTGTCAGACTAGAAGGATGGATCAAGTGGAGTCCCATCCTGGGTCCAGTACTGTTTAATATTTTCATTAATGACTGATAATGGAGTGGAGAGTATGCTGAAGATTTGCAGAGGACACCAAGTTTGAGGAGGCAGGGGTAAGCACTTTGGAGGACAGGGTTAGAATTCAAAGGGACCTTGACAATTTGGAGAATCAATATATAGTCAAGTGCAAAGTACAACACTTAGGAAGGAGAAAACAAACAGCACAACCACAAAATGGGGAATAATTAGCTAGGCAAGAGTACTGCAGAAAAAGGATCTGGGCGTTATGGAATACAAGTGAACAAGTGATATTCAATTGCAAAAAAGGCTAATATTCTGGGCTGTATTAACAGGAGTATCATAAGTAAGACATTGGAGGTTATTGTTCTGCTCTACTTGGCACCAGTAAGGCCTCAACTGGAGTACTGTGTCCAGTTTTGGGCACTATGCTTTAAGATAGATGTAAACAAATTGGAGAGTCCAGAGGAGAGCAACAAAAATGATAAAAGGTTTTGAAAACCTGACCTATGAGGAAAGGTGAAATAAAACTGGGCATGTTTTGTCTTGAGAAAAGGAGACCAAGCATGGACCTTATAACAGCTCTTAACATATTTGAAGACTTATCCAAAGAACTGTGTTCAATTGTTCTCCATGTCCACTGAAATAGTAGGACAAGTAGTAATGGGCATAATCTGTGGCAAGAGAGATTTACCTTAGATATTAGGGAAAACCTTTCTAACTGTACAGGTAGTTAAGTTCTGGAATAGGCTGCCAAGGGAGGTTGTGGAATCCCCATCAGAGGAGGTTTTTCAAAACAGGTTAGGCAAACATCTATCAGGGGTGGTCTAGGTATGCTTGGTCCTTCCTGGGGGAAGAGCACAGGGGAGGGAAAGGTAGGTGGACCAGATGACCTCCCAAGATCCCGTCCAGTCTTATATTTCTATGGTTTCATGGCAACTTGCACCCTCAAAGGATCCTAAACACATCAGAAGTTGAGCTATTCTGAAGGTGATGGGAGTTGGCTTGAATCAAGGCCTCAAGATTTAGCCCTATATCACTTAATCTACTGTACTGACACGCAGCCATCCCTAAGACAAGGACAGCTGTGTGCTGTTAAAACACTACAGATGACATTTTCAGCAACTGTCGGTGCTGTCCTAATTCTGCTCCCATTGAAGTTAATTCTGGGCACCTTTGAAAGTGCTATTCTACATGGTTCTTTGTGAAGGCTGTTGCATCCAAGTGCAAGTGCAGTGGAAATTTAGACAGAATACAGTTGCTGTTGGGATTTGGCCATATCTTCCAAGAGACACTAATAGTGTTCACTTAAATGCAGATACACAAGACAGCAGGAGAAGCCACATTAAGCTAACTAGGAAAGACATTATTTTGCCATCAGGCACGTCTCCTGGGCTGCTTCGTGAATCCAATTAGTCTCACTTAACCATCTCTCATACTTAGGTTCCTGTTGTGGCACTGAGACAGAAAAGCAACAAGTTTACCCATCTGTGAAGTGGGGACCGAACTAGTCTAATTCAGAGAGGTGCTGCAAGACCCAAGCTTTTGCAGAGACTAGAAGATGGTCTGGTCAAATCAGTCACTGCTCTAGAGATTGGCAGAGGAAGCCTATTAATAAAGTGTAAGGAGGTAAGTTTCTTGGGTCAGGAGGATTAAAGTTGATCACATTCAGGTTAAGACATACTAGCATGAGTAGTAAATGTATTAGTTACATATTTGGATGGTTATGGTTTTGCAGATTTTTAGTTTTTAGAATAGTTACTCTTACAGGTCACTGAAGATTTTGGTTGTTCCCACTCACTTCTGTCAGAGAATGGTAATTAAATGAAATAATAATTAATGCATTCCTATACTCTCTCATGGCTGATCAAATCTGGTGATGCTTGCACTACAGTATAGTCTGCCATAATAGCAGATAACATCTAAAATACCAGGTATTTTTTGGAGGAATTATATGAGTCTAGGTTTGATTCTTGTGGCTTTATGCATGTAAATGTTACAACCTCTCCCTTTCCTTCCTGCCTTACAAATATCCCCAGTAGGAGGGGTTGTGTTTCCTGCTTAATTCCAAAGTCTCCTTTGCAGTCAGCCAATTTATAATTCTTATTGGAGTAAGATGCTACTTTGGTTACCCATTGGCGTGGTCAGATATTTAGAACATAGTAGTTTGCTAACAAACTAGCCACAGGTATCTAGATGCCATTATCTGCTATAGAGTCCAGGGACACACATTTCCAAGCCACATTTCCCAGAGAATGCTCATTTTAAAAAAATAAAATAATAATAATAATAAAAAAAAAAAAAACACACCACACAAACAAACACTGATTTCCTTCAGATTAAGTGAAATTTGAGTATTTAGGGCCCAAACCCACAAAGACTCTGCATCTCTCCTCCTAGTGTCAGGACCTATATATGCTGGCCAGGTCATCCAGTTGTTACAGTGCTTAGTACTTAAGACACACTGTTCAAGAAAAATTTAAGATACATGTAATACTAGTTACATGAAAACTTTGTAACAGCTATAAGTTACATAGCTGATATTTGGCTTGTTCTTTCCAAAACAAGAAGGTTTATTTCAGAAGCTGATTTGGCTAGAGCTATAGGTCTGCTGCTTCTATTGATTTGGGGGGGGACTTAGAAGGTCCTGTCTTCTAAGAAATGTGCTCAACTCCTAGTGGCATTAGTGGCAGGGCCACGCAACCCATTAGGCAACCTAGGCGGTCGCCTAGGGCGCTACAATTTGGGGGGCGGTGACCGCGGCGGTATTTCGGCCTAGGGCAGCAGAAAAGCTGGCGGCGCTCCTGATTAGTGGAAAGAGAGACCCTATAACAGGCAGGAAAGGAACTGTAGGATGGTAAACCCAGTATGCGGAGAGTGAGCAAGGAGGAAAGAGGTAACCTAGTACTTTTCATATTTGTAATGGACAACAGGATTTTTTAACTACAAAAGTAGCCCTTGAAATAAATGGGCAACATCAACATCTGTACAGACCACTGTGTGTGTTGTTCAGTTGTTTGTGAATGTCAGATTGTTTTGCACATTGGTTTCAATGGAAAGTTGTGCTACAAGAACAATGGCAAAAAGATGTCTGCAGCATCTGAACCAACACAGTGCATGGAAAAAAAGCTTCCCCACATAAGAGGATTTAACTCAAGTATGCTGAAGCTTTGCCTAAATATGGATTTGGGATTTAAGTGCCTGGTAGACACAGATCCCACTGAAGTTAACAGGAGATGCACATGCTCAGCAATTTTGAAAAAAATCAAGTTTTTCATTTAGTGCCGGAAAATGGCTTGAGCAGTCTAATTTAAGTGCTCACATTTGAAAGGTTTGGCTACAGCCTTTTAGAAGCTAACTTTTTGCCATTATCCCATCCCACTAAAGTAATTGCACTCAGATCAGAGACTGGAGTATTAGTTTTATATATAAAACTCAGAATCTGGGTAGCCCTGCAATTGGAAGGAGGGATATACATGTTTGTTCTCCAATAATTAGCCCTTTCACACTCATAAGCACTGGCAATTCAGTTCCCAAACATGTTACATTTGAGATGAAAGCTTGTTTCACTTTACCTCATAGTACAACCTTACTCTACAGAGATTTGTAAACCAACATCAGATGCATCAGTGTTAGAAGGCAGGTGTGGACAGTGCAGAAGTTAGCATGTGGGGTTCAGCAAGGCACCCTCAACATATAGCCATTGCTGCCACCACCCTATTGCTTAAGGAAGATTTCTTTAACCTCTGAAATTTACTCTCTAGAGCTCATAGACAAGACATCAAGCTAGAGATTGTTTACCACTTTGATCATCGTATGATTGGATTTCAGTATGGCAATTGCACCAAAGGCTGAGACGGAGACGATCACACCACCAACAACGGTGATAATCACAGGGACACCAGACGAGGCTTCATTCACCACCGTGAAAGTGTCATGGAGTTTCATCTGGACAGAGACTCCTATGCACAGGAGCATAACCCCAGAAACCTGGAAGGGGTAGGGGGAGAGAGCAGGTATCATTAAAGTCTGTCAGATAGGAACAATCTGAATGATCAAAGATCCTTTATCAAGTTGTAGCTCCCAATAGCCATCAGCCCACTGAAGAGACTAGAATATAAGAATCCTCTTTGAAGAGATTTTACTTGTTGGTATCTCATATTTAGCACAATGGAACATCATGCTATTTGTTCAAGGCAATAGTCTCAGTAGTTTCCAGCTGTACAATGACACCCATCTCCAAGCGTACCATAATAGCAAGTTGTGTCTTTCATGGACTTTGGAGGGTGGGGGAGGAAAAGACAGGGCATCCAAGTCTACTTCTGGCTAGGTCTGTCTACACCTTCAACGTTGAGTCAACTCCTCTTGACTACCCTAGCTTGAGTGAGAGCAGCCAAACTGCGAAAACACCTGAGCTGCACTGCTGTTGTGTTAGCAGCTGATGAGTTGGGTTAACTCCAGCTGTAGCCTGTACTGCTTCTGGGGCTAGCTAATTCAATTTAAGCCACCATCATCACACTCAAGGATTCTTGTGGGGGGGATGGGCTTGTATTGGGGCAACACTCAAGTTAACTCTACAGTGAAGACATTCCATTGCCTCTCTCAAGTATATGGGAATGGACAGAACAAGACTTGTTGTGAGATGACTCTAAGTAGTGTGACCAGATAACAACTGTGAAATAATGGGACAGGGGGTGAGGGGGTAATAGGCACCTATATATAAGAAAAAGTCCCAAAAACTGGGACTTTCTATTTTAAAAGAGGACATCTGGTCACCCTATCTCTAAGCAAAATTGGGAGAGTCAGCAGTGGTCACTGACAAAGTGAGCTGCCACAAGAGTTGGACTTTTGACATCAGTTGTTCTAAAGCAGTGAGCAACTCCCATCTCCCCTATTTTCGTTAAAGGAGGGAAGGAGTGTAGGTTAGGAAAGGGATAGGGAAATGCCTCCTATTATATAACAAGGATCCCTCCAACCAAGAAAGAAACACTTGTAAACAGATCTGGGAGGGAGTCCCTTACAGTCTAAGAGGGGAAAAGAGAGACTTAAGAATATCTACACTTGACACACACACACAGTGATTAGGTTCTCCTTTCTCAGCATAAAACCAGACTTGAATCGAACAAAGATTCCTATTAAAAAAAAATTAGGTTTATATGTAAGGCTATGGTAACATAGTATCTTTCTTTATACTTGTCGGAAAACCTCCTCCAGAATGTTGCTGTTTAAAGTTTGTGTGTGATTAACTGCTTTCTCTGTAGAGAGATTAGTTTTTCACATTAATAACTAGTTAGTTACACAAACCAAAACAAGACTTTCAAATACTGTTTGCCAGTCAAACTCAACTCTTGGGAAATAAGCAGGTCAAGCTTTAATAAGCAGTTTAAAATAGATCAGTTTCATTTTCCACCAGGCCTCGTAAAGGAAAAAAGTGCCTTCCTAGTAGTCTTGAATCCTCTTTAAATCAGGTTAAGAGTTGATCCAACTTGTGGAAGCCAGTCATTTACCAACAAACTGCTGGAGGATAAAAACTAGAAGAATTATCCTAGACAAGCATTAACTAAAAACTTAAAAACAAACCAACAACACAGCATATCACATCACCTACAACATATCTTACAACAGACACTAGTTTAAAAAAAAAAAAAATCCTTGCTAGAGTGAATCACCCTAATGCTATAGCATCACTATTATAAAATATAGTACTTTGTATCATTACTATATATACACACACTAAGAGAAATTGAAACATACATACATCTACAAACCCATAGTTACATAGCACTATACTTACCCAATACAATAATAAAAACAACAGGAAAAAAACAACAACAACCCACACAACAACAAAAACCCAACAAATGACTACATAGGATTAGAAGAGCCATTAAGACTTGATTAGCATTTCCTATTACACATTTCAAAATTAATCTCTAGTCATATGATACATGTTAACATTCATCTAGGAGTTATAGATTATTATCAAACTAAAAGGCATACATAGACAGTTATATTTTTCATTAAATTCATTAATGTGATAAATATAATTTTTCAGATGACAAGAAGTTTTTTAAAAAAGTTAATTAAGATCCAAACAGGATTAAACAAGAGATAAGTCAAAAGATAGTAAAAATCTTACCCAATAAAACAAATCAATAAAATATAAGCAAACTTTAATTAATATTAGCTTATTGCTAGAATCTATCTTCCTCATCTTGCCAGCTAACCATTAGACTATTCCTACTAGAGAAAGAAATAATGTTTCTGATATGGGTTTGTAATTGCCACCCTTGTCAGCAATTTAAATCTAGTTCTGCTCTTATTGGCAAATTTCAATTAGATTAAAGATCCACAGGTGTAATTGTTAAGGACCACATTCTGACGTGCTTATTCACCTATTGAGTAGTACCTTACTCTGTCAGTACCCCCATCGATTCCAATGGGAATACTCAAGGAATAAGATACCTACATATGGGGAGAAAGGGTATCAGAATTTGCCCTTATGTACTAGCTACATACAAAAGGCAAAATGGGTTCCCAGCAATCAGAAGTGCAATGGGAAGTATTGACATTTGTTTCTGTCTTTCTACAATGTGTGATGCCTTCTAGAAACCTGAAAATAATATGTTTTTAACCAGCTGGTCTATTTCCTTTAGGAAAATATGGATTTGGACCTGCAGTTGTGATAAAGCAGAAGCCAGCAAGTTTCATTTTAATTTCACTGTCTTGCTGGTACAACAGTGTCATCAGTGATTCAAGCAGAGTTCTGGGAAGAGTTTGTGATGTGGCTGTTCCTGCAGTGTCAGTCGAGGGAGCAAAGAAGCATGAAACAGGGTGAGTCTAATCTAAATGAAATCCATCAAAGCCTGAAAGGAAATTATTTTGCACTTCTGCAAATCAATTCCCAGGATTTCAAGTTCAGCACCCACAAAATGAGGAACACCCAGTAGCTATTTTAAAACTTTGGTTTATGGACAAGATCTATGAAGGGACTTAGGCATTGCAATGCTCAGTGTCACAGCACCTACCTTTTAGGTGCCGAGAAAATCACAGGAACAACACTGGGATCCTCAAAGCTAAGTTAGGTGCCTAGGCTTCCTATATAATCAATGGGGATTGATAGACACCTTAGACTGTGATCCATCAAAACAGGGGTGGCGCCAGGCACCAGCGCAGCAAGCGCGTGCCCGGTGTGGCAAGCCGGGGTGGGGCGGCCTGCTGGTCGCTGTGAGGGCGGCAGTCAGGCGGCCTTCGGCGGCATGCCTGCGGGAGGTCCGCCTGTCCCGCGGTTTCGGCGGCAATTCGGCAGCGGGTACACCGAAGCCGTGGGACCGGCAGATCACCCGCAGAAACCCCACTGAATCCGCGGACTGCCTGCAGGCATGCCGCCGAAGCCCGCCTGACTGCCGTGCTTAGGGCGGCAAAAAACATTAGAGCCGCCCCTGCATCGAAAGCCAGCCTGCAAGGCAGGAAGCCACCTCAAGTAGCCAATAGAATGCCAACCAGAGGGGTGTGTCCTAAGGTCCACCCCTCTCATGGAGATAGGTGGCAGGAAGGCACCTGTCTCTGCTTGCAAATCCACTAATAGGAACAGGCTGCCTAAACAGCTTCTTGCAGAAATGAGTTAGCTACTGGCCTCACTCCACACAAAATGGCTCGTGGAGGAGGAGCCCACCTACTACTAATTTTTATCCCAGTAGTTAGAGCATTCACCTGGGATGTGGGAGACCCAGGTTTAATTCCCCCCTTCGCTATCAGAGGAGGAAAGGATTTGAACAAGGAGTCTCCTACCTCTCAGGGATGTGAGCTAAGCACTGAGCTATAGGATATTCTGATATGGGCTGCTCTCAGTCTCTCCTGTTGAAGTTGTTCCACTGTAGAGTAAATAAGGAAAGGGGGATCGGCATAGGGGGACTGGGTCTCCTACCTCCTAGATGGGTGCCCCAATCACTGGACTGCAGAAGCATTCTCACTCCACTCCTCTCTCTGGCCCCATGACTGTTCCTCTGTGGACAAGTACTTAAATAGTCAGGGAGAACAGAGACTGCTAGGAGTAAGCAGGTCTAGCAGAGTCCTGGGACTTCGGACAAAGGGTAAGTCTACACAGCAACTAGACGCTCAGGCTGTGGGGCTGATTCATTGTTGTGTAGGCTTCCAGGCTCAGGCTGGAGCCTGCGCTCAAGATCCCTGTGACGTGGGAGGATCTCAGAACTCAGGCTCCAGCCTGAGCTCAGAAGCCTACACATCAATGAAACAGCCCTGCAGCCTGGGCCCCATGAGCCCAAATCAACAGACATGGGTTTCTCTTTGCTGTGTAGACATCCCCTTAGACTTCAGCAAGGAATGGCAGGGAGTTGCCTGCTAAAGCAGGAGAGCCCCTGAACCGACAGGGGAAACAGTGCAAAAGTTCTCCAGGCAGGGAGCCTTGGAAGAGACCCTGAATAAGCAGGGGGACAAACAGAAGGGCCTGCAAAGAGACCCTCAGCAAGCAGCGGAAAGACTTCAGAGCTCTCCAGGCAAAACGGCCAGGGAGTAGGAAGAGAAATGTCTGTTTGGTGGACTTTAATTTGGGACTTTTGTTTATTTTCTATGAATAAACACAGTACCCGAAAGGGGTCTTTTGACCACAGAAAAGGTGTGTAGAGTCTGCTAAAGGGCCCTGAAATTGGGGAAACAGAGGCAGGGTACTACAGGAGGGGGCAGGAGATGGCTGACCGCTGTTTCTGCATCCAGATGCCTGGAAGGAGGCAGCAGTGTGCATGCTCAGAGGCAGAAACATAGATGTATAGGGAACTTTTACTCTGGAAACTAAGGTGCCAAGTAAATTTAGGCACCTACAAGGTTCGTCAGAAGTTTTGTGGATCACAGTGGAGCCTAAACCTGGGACTTAGGCACCAAACCTGAGACTTAAGTGCCTAAGTACCTTTCTGGAGCAGGGCCTAGAAATCCAAAGATATAGATAGGGACCTAGTGGGATTTTCAAATTGCCTAGCTGCCTCCATTGAAATCAAATATGTGCCTGTCTGCATCTTTATGCACCTAAATACCTTCAAAAATCTGTCTCTAAATCACTTTTGAAAATGGAACTTAGGCACTTTTGAAACTTTTACCCTGAATTACCACCATTCTAATGATGGTAATGAATACAGGTGCTATAATTAGAAGGAAATGGGAACAAATTGAGAGATGGAAAAAACTGGGCTGAATATTAGGAAAATCTTCGTGACAGTGAGATGCATTAGAACTATGGATAGTCTCCCAAGAATAGTCCCACTGATAGCACTACTCACATGCATAAAGGTAACTAAGCACCCGCATATGTCTTTACAGGATCATGGTTCAATCATATAGTTTCTTTCATTGTCTCAGGTGCCTTCTCTGTAAAACGGGGATAATGATGCTTTTACACACTTCTATAAAATTCTTTGAGGTCTATGCACGAAGGGCAGGATTTTCAAAACCACTACTCATTGGCTTAACCACTCCCATTAAAATCAATAGTAAAATTTCCATCAGTTTCAATGGGAGCAGCTAGGCCAATGTGAGCACTACTGAAAATTCCTCTTCCTCCCTCCTGCCCCTAGTAAGTATTATTTAAGTGTTAAGTAATACTTATTAATGATGGTTAGACTGTGCCATTAGTCACAGTTTAGCAAAGCTATTGCACAAATAGCTCTTTTAATCGTTCCTCATATGTCAGTTCTGTTACCCCCTCGGAGCATTTTTGTTGAGCATTTTCTCTGATCTGTCTCCAAAATGTCAGTATCTTTATGGTTAATGAGGTGCCCAGAACTGAACACAGTATTCCAGATGTAGCCACCCTCTAGCCATAGACAGACTATTACTTCTCTGTTCTGTGATGTCATGCTTCTATGTAGACAGCCCAAAAATTACAGTGTCTTTTTTTGCTACCATATCACATTGCAAAGTCATAGTCCATTATGCTGTCCACTACCACTGGTCTGCTTTACCCTCATTACTTCTCAAGTTTCTTATTCCTACTGAATATTTATATTTCAAGTTATTTTTCTCTAGATGTATTTATCAGGCTATCAGGATTTTATCAGGATTTTATTCCCTTCGCTCAGAGTCCAAACTGTGATGGGACAAGGATACTTGTCCCCTCTTTATGGGTGTGGGTGGACCAATCAATAAAGTCTTTGGTCCACTGATGTTCCATAATGGTTCCTCTGGTGTCTATGGATCTTCTTTTGTTGGGCAGGAAATGACTCCTGTTGTGGTAAACTAATATTTTACACTTGGTAATGTTTCTCTCCTGACAGTGGGGGTTTCCAGTTTCAGAGCAAACACTTTTATAGTTACAAAGCAAACACTTAAATATTACCTTAGAACATGGGATACAGATATTACAAGTGAGATTAATGTGTCTAGCAACTCACAAGCATTTCATAAAGTCCAAATACTAAACACATTCTTATAAACTTAATATCTATTTTAACAATGCTAACACAGGTGAGCCCGACTGGTTTCTAGCTATGCATTTGTCAGTGTTCAGTGAGGCCTGGGGGCCTTGGCATGAACTGGCACCTGGTCTGCCAGTTTCACAGTATTAGCTAGCATTTTTCTAGCTGAATCTTATTTTGTTACTTTCTACCCATCACTTTGCATTACATCTCAGTCATCCCTATTTTTGCAACTCTTTCCAATTTAGTATCATTTTAGAATTTAATTAACTACCTGTTTATTTCCCTTCCAAGTCATTAATGGAAATATTAAATAACACTAGGCTGAATTATGAATTCTGCAGTATTCCACTACAGGCCTTGCCCCAATCTTGTTATTCTTTGCTTGTTGTCCATTAGCCAGTTTTCAGTCCTCATGACAATGCTCCATTCTAGTTAGGGGCGGGACCTGAACAATGAGAGTTTATATCATATATACATTTTTATGCTCCCTAATGTAGCTGAGGATGTTCTTATTATCCATATAAATAGATAATCCTTGTTTGAGTCTCACTAAGATTTTGGCCTCCATAATATATTGTGGCAGTGAGTTCCACAGGTTAATTATGTGCTGTGTATTTCTTACTTCCATTCTAAATATGCTGCCTTGCAGTCCCCCTATTTAATCTGAAGTCCCCTTATTCCTACATTATAGGGTAACCAGACAGCAAGTGTGAAAAATCGGGACGGGGGTGGGGGATAATAGGAGCCTATATAAGAAAAAGCCCCAAAAATCGGGACTGTCCCTATAAAATTGGGACATCTGGTCATCCTACTACATTAGGAGACAGGATAAATAAAACAGAGTGATTTGCCATTTCTATACCATTCATCTCTTTATCATGTCCCGTCTTATTTGTCTCCTCTCTAAACTAGGGACTCTCAGACATGTTAATTGCATGGAATATAGTATTTTTTGTCATTTAGCTTTACTGAAGCCAAATGAGCTGCTTGACAAAGCTGGTTCCTGGAATGACAGATTATGTGTGTTGAAGAGAAGGGCTTCCCAACAGCTGTGGAAAAGCTTAAAGCCTCAAGGTATGTTAATAACAGTAAAGCCATTAATACTTCACCAGTTTTCAAAATGTAACGAGAATAGGCAAACTTTATGTCTAGCATGTGTTTTTAAACTCTGATGATTAATTACTGTTTTCAGCCCACTGTTAAATTTGCCTTAACAATGTTAATTTATTAAACATCATAATTCCATGAATGAAATAACTCATTTGGACATTCTCTAGCCATTGGGCAACATGCATTGAAATGTTTTCAGCAGAAAGCCCGGGCCCTGGAATAACGTTTGGGGAGTTGGTTTCAGGAGTTTGTTGCAATTCATCGAGGGACTGAACTGACTCCCATTTACTTCATTGGGAATTTGATCAGGCTCTTTGTTGGTGAATCATTTTATTCTACTAATTGATCACTTCATAAAAACACGGTCTTTGATTATAATTACTCATATTGCTGTAATGCCCTTAGACCCACTCTACTAAATGCTGTACAAACATATAGGAAAGGATAGTCCCTACCCTGAAGAGCTTACAATCTAAATAAACAAGACAAAAAGTATATGTTTGGAAGTATTATTATCATCCCCATTTTACAGACAGGGAAATGAAGCATAGAGAGTTTAAGTGACTTGCCCAAAGTCACATGGGTAGTCTATGGACGAGCTGAGATTTTAATCAGTATTTCCCGAGTGCCAGTCTGGTGCCATAACCACAGGACCATCCTTGTTTCTTGGTTTCAAGCATGCTGATTTGACGAGGTTACTTCTAATGTCCACGTCTCCACGATGGTCATATTTTTTACTGTTAATTAAGTTGTCATATAGGATACAAATAATATTTCCAACTAGTAAGCATTAGCTCCAATTTGAAATGAAACTCTGATAGCAAAATGTATAGACTGATTTTATGGGCAATACCAGTTTTTCAGGAGTTTCTGGGGCAGGATAGCTGCAATGCTTGAATTGATATATGCATTCAAAGACAGGCAGCTGATGCAAGGCATACCAATCTCCCTTCCAAGAAGCAGGAAACGGGAGCCAAGTCTCACTGAGCAAAAGTGGGTGTTTGAGTATGAGAGGGCCATGAGATCTCATTGGTTCTTCCATAAATTCAGATAAACGATCACATAGTAGGATGTTTATTTGAATTCCAAACCTTTGGATGTCTTCTGACTTGGGTCCTGTATTTTTTTTTTGCTATCTTGGTGGAGTGTTTTGTGAAACATCCCATACTAATGCAGTGTCATCACACAATCTGTGGAGCAGAGAACATAGGATTTAGTACCTATTCTCATCTCTTTGAGAAGAGCTTAAATATGGTATTAATTTTCTGGAACCTGCTAAGAAGATATTTATATTTAGCTAGGGTGACCAGACAGCAAGTGTGAAAAATTGGGACAGGGAGTGGGGGGTAATAGGAGCCTATATAAGAAAAAGACCCAAAAATCGGGACTGTCCCTATAAAATCAGGACATCTGGTCACCCTAGCTCCCTTACTCCTAAATGTGAATGCAACCCTCAGAGAACTGGTGACCATGATAGCCCAGATACTCCAGGCTTTTTCAGAAAATTGCCCTTGGTGACAATTTGCAGATGTTGACAGCTGTGTTGCTATGGTACATCAGTCTCTTTTGGTGGAAATAGAGTCAACCTGAATGCCTTTGCCAGATTAAATCAGAGAGATCTAGCTATTCTCTATTTGTTGGGCACAGGTACCTAACTTGCGTTAAGGTTAACTATAGTCACATATATGCATCAAAAGACAAATAAACCCCAGAGCCTCACTTTTATTCTTAATACAACTTTCTAGTATTTCTTGTTAATCTTCAAGGTGAATGATGGAGTATTAGCAGCCGTTTTCAGTATCAGGAGCATTTCCAGGGAACAAATTTACAAATTGAACACTTTTACCAGAGTCGAATTCCAGCTTCTCCAGAGGGGATCTGTACCAAATGTCCTGATGAATGCCAGGTCCAAAATATCTACCCATAGCTACCTTCCTTCCTCTGCTAACAGCTTGCGTTGGAGCTGCATCAAAGCTGGCTGCAAGCATATCAATGTATGCACCCACATAGAGTAATTACTGTGGCTAGTGCCAGTTTGTGTTAGCTTTGGTGCTCTTGTGAAAAAGCATGGATTAACTCATCTCATTCAGTTTATTACAGCTGTCTCAGTGCACATCCAGACTTTTACATACACGTATAAAGCAATAACCATCCCCTCGAACTGATCCTTTTTTAATTTCTGGTGGAGGAGACTTTTCTCCCCCTCATCCCTTCCACTGTGGAATGCTGCAAGGCTACATCCTTAGCCGGCTTCTCCTTTGGGTTCTTTCATTGTTACCTTCAGTACTGGGCTACAGTTCTCTGCTGATGACCCACCTTTCTACATCACCCTGTCCGTGTTTTCTGATCCCTCGGCATCCAATCTGTCTGCTTATCAGCTCTTAGCTATGCTCTAATGTTCTACTGCTGAATGTCTCGGTGCAGGTTATTTCCTTACCATCTGATAAATGAGCCTCAAACCTGACCAGGAAGGATCACTGAGAAGATGGCTCAATGAAATCAATGGGAGTTAGGCACCTCAAATACCTTTGAGGGCCTCAGCCCTCCTGGAGCATTCAGAATTTGGCCTCTCTGCTACAACTTACAACAGATTTGTCAAGAAGGTGTTGATTGTAGTGGATGCTTGTCCCCACTAACTTACTTCTCATAATCCAACAAACTTTTAGGTGATTATGATTTATGGTCACTACAGTCCTGGGCTGGATTAAGTCCAATGAAATAAAAGTGTAAAACTCCAGGCCCTGTTACCCATCCTCTGAGAGGGCCAGACCCCCATTTCAATTTTTTTTTATAATAGTTTATTCCTTTCTTGTAGAATTAAAAGTTTAAAATAAGCGAGTAAAGTTGGACGATAGTATCCTATCTGCTCTGAATCGGTCTTGCCTAGATTGTAGTCTCTGCCTCAGAGTTTACAGTGTATATTGTTTCTCTTGTACAGCGCTGAGCACATTGTCAATATTTAAATAAGAAATTATAATTAATAATAATACTTTGCAATGAACATGTTTGTATGTTTAACCTAAACACTGAGATCCAGATTCTGTGGTCCAGCCAAGCTGAACTCAATGCAGGACTAAGGATAGCAGGACAGGCTTTATACCAGCTCTGTGTTCACCCTGTGCTGGGGTTGGCTGGATAAGTGTCATAAGGTGGTCCCCTGTCAGTTCTTTCAGCCCTTGATCACAGACCACACCACTTCACGTCTCCTTCACCACCATCGTGTGTTATTCTGTTTTTCCAACTGGTACACTATTTGCATATATTTACAGTCCCCAGGCTAGCTACTCTACTTGCTTCTGGGGGAAAGCAGTCAGTCCAGCCAGCTAGCTCTCCCCCTCAGGATTGCCTTCCTCTTAATTTATATGCTGCCGTCTGCTGGGGTTGCTTTCCCCCTCCCCCCCCCCCCTTAGCTGCCCAGCTGTAGCTTTACTCAGTTAATTGATCATCCAGTTAGGTCCCAATTAAGCTATATTGGTTGGGATTTGAGTGACAGGTTGCTGAGTTAGCTCCTGTTACAAAAATGCTTCAGCTGGTGGCACAACTCAGAGCAGTCTTAAAGGTGCATAAAAGTTGTTTGGAAGCACAGCACTTTACATCACTGTGTAAGTTACAGTCACTACCAGTAGCTTCTAGGAACCATGTCATTCTGGTAACCAGGAATTGCAGGAGCATAAAGTTGCCAGGATGCCCCCTGGCTTTCAAGGATGTCCCTTATACCATGACATGCCTCCCCATGACACCCAGAGATTCCCCGACGCAAGGATGGTTAAGGTGCAGCAGAGCTGAGAATCTGGTCCTGAGACTTTAATTCAAAGTAACATTAGATTACAGCAGCAATCAGTACATAAAGTGAGAGGACACAGGTAGATGCAGTATATTACCTGGGAAGGATCAAGGATCGGAAGGCCCCAGGCAGTGCAGGGTAGGTTTAAATTAGCTGCCTTTCTTTATTGGTGCCATGTGCTTCTCTGGGGTATTAAGTGTCAGAGGGGTAGCCGTGTTAGTCTGGATCTGTAAAAAGCGACAGAGTCCTGTGGCACCTTATAGACTAACAGACGTATTGGCGCATAAGCATGCATTTGACAAAGTGGGTATTCACCCACGAAAGCTTATGCTCCAATACGTCTGTTAGTCTATAAGGTGCCACAGGACTCTTTGTCGCTTTCTGGGGTATTAGTTGTTTTCACACATAGTCTCCTCCCTCAATGTCAGCTTGCAAGGTCAGGATCACTCTGAAGTCATTTTGTACGTAGCTCAGAGTTGATCATTTGGCAAAATCAGCCACTTCTTATCCTCTCCTTTCCTTCATCCTTGCAGTCAGAGCATTGGTGGGATGAGGGAGTGAGCCCTGCTGGTCAGGATAGGGAAGCAGATCTCTGGTTTGTGAGCTAGAATTCAGCTGTGCATTTACTGATGGCTGCTGTACCAGGCTGGCAGTCACACAGAATAGCTCATTATCTCAGAGAAAGACATTTCCCATGTGTAACATTAAATATGGCAGCTGTCTCCCCTGCAACCACTAAAACTATAATAATAATTGATAAAGACATATCATGATTTTCAGCACTACAGTTTCTGTTGGAGGGAAATGATTACTCCTTTCCCTCAGCCAGCTGGTGCTGCAGCTTTATAGGAAACCATCTATGCAGTGACCTGTTTTATTCACGGTATAATTAATTTTCTACCTATAATAAAAATTCATACTCACATATATAGATAGCACTTTTCATCTTCCAAGTGCTTTGCAGATGTAAAGTATTGAACCTTAACAGGTCACATGGGAGGCAGACAAGTATTGTTATGGCGGGAGTCATCAGGTGGCACTGTTTTCACACAGTTTTAATAGTTTTTTTCCTTAGCATCAAGTAGTATACAGTCTTTGAATAAATGCTATATTGCTTTAGGTATGTAAATTTTCTTTTTGGGAGAGCTCTCGCAAACAGCAAGAGAGTTTGCTCTTTGCTTTAATCTTTCCAGCTAGACTATTCTTGGGGCAGAGTTGCTTCCTGGGAACAAAACATTTCTGTTTGGGCTGAGGTTTCTGAAAGAGTTGATTGTCTGCATGCTGTTTATGACCACCTCTGTTCAAGGACTGGTGCATGTATAGTATAAATAAAACAAGTTCACTAAGAAAAATATGGATTCCACATCACTGATTTCTCCTCCAATGGGAGACCAATCTGCAAAGCCCTCCCATCTGCTACCTCTCAGCAAAGGGGTGACAGTATTATTTTCATTTTTACAAAGATAGAAACTGACAAGTGAAGTGATTTGACCAAGGGCACACATTGGCAGAGGCAGTATCAGAACTCAGGTTTTCATGGCTCCCAGTCCTGTGTTCAGACCACTTAGGGGCTGCCTATCCTTAAATCGTCCTCAATTAGTTAGACAAATCAAATTGTTTTGTCAGAAACAAAACTTCTTCCAGACACAGGCATTTATTTTTATATTTACTCTTTTTATTCCCACCAACTGACAGGAGGCCAAATGATGTCCTGCAGACTGTGTAAATGATGTAAACTGTGGAACTCATTGCCGGTGGAAGTTGTTGAGGCAAAGTATTTAGGAAGATTAAAAAAGGGATTGGATATTTACATGGATGTCAAGAATATCCAGAGTTATCCTAATTAACAGTAATAATATTTTTGGAAGGGATATTAAACCTTGTGTTGAGGGCTTATGCCAATCCCTTACACAGAGCTGAAGAAGAGCTCTGTGTAAACTTGAAAGCTTGTCTCTTTCACCAACAGAAGTTGGTCCAATAAAAAATATTACCTCACACACCTTGTCTGTGTTATAGGGTGTCCTGCAGTAAGACTTATGAGGAATAGAAACTGGAGCATGCAGCAGAAGATATGTCTTCGTATTAAATATCAGGGCAACAGACTTCTCAATTTCTTGCAAATAACATGTGGTCCTTGGGCTCCTAATATGTTGCTGATGTGACTGCCCATTGGACTAAATAAAATGCATGTTCAACAGAGCAGAATACCACCACTTTCACTTCTGTGTTGTCCTGAAAACGAAAGAATTCAGGCAAATGTGCTTGTTTAGCAGTTTCATTTGTGTTTCTTGTTTTTTATTCCTCATTGTGAGCAACTGAACCATCACTTACATCATCGTCCAACCACCTTAGTTCTTAAGAATTATTTGAAGCCTTTCCCATGAGCAAACTGGATGTCAAAAGCATTGTCATAAGAGACTTTGCAGTTCTTCAATTCCAATAGGTTATGACTTGACTGAATCAAAAAATACTAGAGTATGAAATTTAAAAAAAAGTTTTGCAAAGATGTGTTTTGCCAAGTAAGTGACTGGACTTTGGGTTACTGGTTATTATTTGCATTGTGCTAGCACTTGAGGCACTGTTGTGCTAGGCACAACCTATAACTAAAAGGTGAAAATCTATAACTAAATGGTGTTCTCTATCATCTAATGAGTTAGGGGAAATGTGTGATACACATTGCAAGTACAGTTTAATCGTTTATCTTTTTTCTTAATCGTGGCTAGTGAACTAGGACAAGTATTTGACAGGAACTTGCATTATTTAGCTTCCAAATCCTTCCTAGTTATCCCCCGAATGAATTGCTCAACAGATTAGACAATGTGTAGGACCTGTATGAACCTCTTACTCACATTGGTGATCAGACGTTCACACAAACCGATGCACTGACTTCAATGGGACACTTTCTGAGCCAGATCCTAACATCTTTATTCAGAATGATCAGCTCCTTACCCCATGTGCGATCCTGTTGACTTCAATGGGACTGATAGTGGTGTATGGTACTATTCACAATGTGAGTCTGGGTATCCGTGACTGGTCCTGTGTGAGCAGGAGATCACAAGCTGGTCCTGAAGCAGTTAAATAAGTTGCATTAAAACAAATGTAGCTTCCTCCATTGGGCATAGGAGAACTAGGATAAGCTTAAGCAATTTGTTGAAGGAAAAGAAGCCAAGAGCCTGATCCTGCAACTAACTTCTTTTCATGCAAAGGTCCCATGGAGGTCAGATCCATAATATGAAGCCAATGGGAGTTTTGCAGGTGGAGGACTTTTAGGATATGGCATAAAATTCCCAGCTGCTACACAGGTTTGAACTCTTGTTGTGTGTATTATCAATAATTGCTGATGTGCTGCATGCTCTGTTAAACAATGTGTTGGGGCTAATTAGATTTGAAGCAAACATATAAGACTTTCATGGTCTTGTGTAATTCCCAGTATGTTGATAGAACAGTAATGAAAGGCTGTTTCAGCTGACCTAACAGGATATGGAGTATGAGTGGTCTTGTGAGTAAGGCACTGCAGTGGGATTCAGGGTGGGGTCAGTTACCACCTCTGCCACCTGACTGTAGGCAAATCATTTATTCTCTGTGCCTCAGTTTCCCAGTTCTAAAACAATGTTCTTGTCTATTTAGATGATATACTCATTAGAGCAGGGACTGTGTCTTACTATGTGTTTTTATAGCATCTGCTACAATGGAGCTCTGATTTTAGTGCTACTGGAACACTAGCACTAACCAAAATAATTAGTTATTTTGGTTATTCACTATATCTAGTTATTTTTTTCTTAATTAAACTTAAGAATAGCATTTTATTCTTGGAAAATAATAAAATATAGTGGTTCTCCTGGAACCCAGTCTAACATATAGTCTATTTTTATTTCAACCCATTACATGCAAATTCAGGAATGTCCACAGTTCATTGTCCAAATTCCCACATCAGGCTACTTAGATAAAATACTTTCTTTGAGATTAAAGAGTTCCATAATAAACAAATACATTTGAGTACCACTGCAGAGTCATTCCATTGCCAATTCTACTAACCTATCTATAAAGAAAGTACTGCTTTCTAATGCCAAAAGAGTGAAATGCCTTTATATTAGAATGTGAGATGCCCATTTGTCATCATTATTGTTTATTATTTGTATTACCGTGGTACTTAGTCCTAGACCAGGATCCCATTGTGCTAGGCACTCTACAACTAAGGTATGTTTTAATATAGTATCTTTTTAGCATCACAAAAGATCTTTTTGGGTCAGAAGCCCTGTGAGCTGACTTTAAAATGTATGCCCAGATAACGGGGAAAATAATAGTCACTGGAAGTGTTTTCAATATGTCACTTGGGATATTTAACTAGACCTCATGACTGAAAGTTCTTCTGATCATCAAAAGATCAACATTCCAACACATTCCTAGTTGTGATCTGTTTATTAAATGTTCCCTTTTTTGGTGCTAAGTGTGAATGTTTGGAACAATGCTACAGCTCATACAACCCACTTGACCTCCCTAGTGCATTTTAAAAAAGAAGGAAAAAATGTGGATGCCACTGAAAATTATAGGGGTCTGGCTTTGGAGAAAAACAGAACTCAGGCCAACAGTACGTCTATGCTGGAACCTATCCACAACTATAAAAGAACAAGACTCTAACTGAAGAATCTTTTATTCAGAGGAAGAAAAGGAATTCCTTGAAAAGAGGAACAGAGCATGGTTTTAAAAGTGTGTAAAACACATTTCTTTCACAGAAGCCCAGCTATGTCTTAAACACAGTCCTGGCTAGTTAGTCTGTTCAATTTCATTTTTACTTTAAACACAGAAAAATGTGAGTAACACATCACAGGGGCTTAGAGTTCATAGAACTTCTTAGCTGAGGTGGAATTTGCTGACAATATTCTCTGCTAAGATTAGCAGAACAGGATTGGTTTATTGTCTGGAGTTGGATTTTTGAGCTGCTGTTTTCCACTGATAATATTATATGGTTTTATAAGCCCCACCTATTTTTTTTCCTACAACAATGATACATTGATTATTCCTCCTTCTCTTCAGTAATTTGGCAGCATAAAGAACGTGTTTGCTTATTGCTTGCTTTGATGCTATCTCCTAATTGTTATTAACAATTATATCTACACTTATGTAGTACCTTAAGCTCCAGTGGTGCCAGAACATGTATATAGATATATATGGTCAAAGGCTGATGTGAAGCATGGAGGCAACGGACAAGGTACACAGAGAGCACCTGGTTGAAATCCCAATACTGCTCACTTTATGTGTGCGCATATGTTTGAGCGCAAGTGCTTCTATATTAGCAACCAAATATTACATTTAATGACAGATAAGATTACATCAGGACACACCTCCTCCACCCAAACCTGAACAGCATGGAAATACAAAGTTCAGGGGAAAGACTTGTGCATTCCTTTCCCTCTTTATATTGTCTACCATACTGTAAATAACACACTTCACCATGCCGCAAGGCTTCTACTTCCATATCCAAGGGATACCCCCCAAAAATACATACCTGTTGTGGCTTTTGCTCTTTACACAACAATAATGAGAAGAAAACAAATGGGCACAGCTGGTTCCAGGTTATCAAGTTTACTAAATCTACAGAAACATGAGACTAGCTACAGCAGAACCTCAGAGTTTTGAACACTAGAGTTACAAAGTGATCAGTCAACCACACGCCTCATTTGGAACCAGAAGTACGCAATCAGGCAGAAGCAGAGACCAACCAAAAAACAAAACAAAACAAAAGCAAATACAGTACAGTACTGTGTTAAATGTAAACTAAAGGAAAAGCAGCATTTTTCTTTTGTGTTAAGTCAATGTTCAGTTGTAAACTTTTGAAAGAACCATAACATTTTGTTCAGAGTTACGAATAACTTCCATTCCCAAGGTGTTCATAACTCTGAGGTTCTACTGTATATACATATTGCTGTTGTGGTTGGTTTCCAGAACACAGTGAGCATCCTTGGAGGGCTCACAAACTATTTAAAGGGATACAGCCCAATTCCTATACACTATAGTACCCCTGTTTCATAAAACTTGCACTCTAATGTAAAAACCCCAACTGTACCCTCATAGGCTTCTGTCTGTCCCACATTCTGTGCATTTGGGAAGTTATTCTGCCTTAACACTGCTGAGGTCACTGTTGCATTACAGTGTAAGTTTGATGAAGCTTCCTGTCTCTTCTACCCATTCCCAAACCTCCTGGCTGCTGTAAGCAGGGGAGTCTCTACTACACTACCCTCTCCCAGAGCCTCTGGCTATTGCAAGGAGGGGAAAGAAACCTCTGCTATACTATCGCTACTCCTGCCTCCATTTCTTGGGTCCTCTTTCCCCAGTATAAATCTCCAGTGTGCCACAACAGCAGCAGCAGCGAGAAACTGATATGATTCTTGACAGTTTTGCAGCTTTCTCTGTTACTGCTTGAAAAAGCTAAGAGCAGCACAGGAGGCAATAGAACAGACTCAGGAAGACGATGCTACATTGGCTCATATTTGGAAAATTATCTCCACAATCACAAACGCTAGAAACTGCTTTGTATTTTTAAACAAGAGTTTACATTCTGCAGAAAGAGATGACCTAGGCCCTCACACTCACCAGGGAGAGAGAGACAATGCATTTTTTTTTCAAGGCCTGAACATTCAGGGGAGCTCAAGTCTCTGTTGTTGGGCTTTATAGACATGTTTGTTTACCTGGTGGGTTTTTCTGTAGCTTCACAACTCTAGTTATGTGTCAGACCAAATACTGATCATATTCTCAGTTACTTTCTGGAGAAGAAGTTTGAGTGAAAAGAAGAGAGTATTAAATGCTGCCAGCCCTGAATAGATGGGTCATGGCACCCCCTGAAGCTTCTCCCAACAAAGGTGCCTAAAAGTTTCTACAGAAGCATCCCCAACTTGTAATCGAAGAATATCCTCCCTCCCCTTGCCCAGTGCTATACTGACTGTGATTCCTTTGATGCAGCTCTGCTCTTAATTACCTGATAATCATCTGAACTGCAGCCTTTACAGTTCAACCTCAATCACTTACCCACTGGAAGTGTTTAGGAAAGTAACTTCATCCTTCATTTGTTTCCTGAGCACTGCCCTACAGAAGCTGTGTAAGCTCTCTGAGGGCTTTGTTGGTTACAGTCCATGGCTTGCACATTGCAGAAATATAAATGTTAGGTCAAGATGCTCTGACAAGTTTTAAATCCATCCAGCTGCTGTTTCCTAAATGTGTCCCTGGAGTAGCTGCATGAAAGATGTTTACAATTAAAAAACTGAAGCAGCCAGTTAACAGCAATAGAGAATTACTCTACCCAGCACCATCCATTAAATCTATTTGAAAACTCATCGTCAAAAGCATGATCTCATTTAATATCAATGCCAAAGGAGCAGAAATATTTACTTTCAGTTCATCCTGTGGCTCCTGGGGTGTCTTTAAAGCACAGGCCCACCCTGGGAGATGCATAGCTCCTGCAGGGGCTCTGAGAGGCAATGTGACTGGAACATGGGAGCACACAGTGCCTGTGCCAAGTTTAGCAAGGTGCTGCATTCACTCCCTTCTGCCATTAGTCGGTTCTAAAGGCCAATGGAAAGAAGAGCAGGGTGATACCTTTAGTTCTTCCCCTCACGATTTGACCTGTGGAGCCAAAAGCCCAAAGGGAAAGAATGGAGCATCTAAGCTCCACTAAGGGGGAGCCAGTGCTCTAGATCCCAGCAGGGGCCTGACCTGCTGTAGTGCTGGTTGTGGGGCTAAGTGGTTTTAATGGCCAGAGCTCTTCCCTTTCCTGAAGGCAAACGTCACTTCCTTGGTGACACTCAGGTCATGCCTTCTTTATGATTGTGAAGGCTAGAATCATCTTTTAAATCAAAAGTGAGATTATGATATCATTGAAGAACTGTGAGAGCTGAGGTGCAAGACATGTCTTTTGTGTCTACGCCCTAATCCATCCCTGCCCCTGGCTGTATCCAAAACCCGGTGAAGCTAAGCCAAGCCCAATGGGTTTAGTAGAGCCTTTATGATCATTTTTTGAATATCTGCACAATCTGTTGTGAGGGTGGCCTCGTTCTGGCATCTCATTTTGGCGTCCCAAGTGGGTGGAGCTTTGGAGAGTACCATCTGTTTGTCTCCCCCAAATTTGAGCAATGGTAGGGGAAATGTTTCATTTCCTCCCGGTGCCTTTGGAGAAAATAGCACCAGTAGCTGTGCTCCCTGAGCAAAGGAAAGTGAAACTCAAGGTTCAGAGAAGCATGAGTGGAGATAGAGTGGCACTGGCTTCGAACACTTGGTCAAAACTGCTGGACAGATGAGAGCTCCATCCCCAAAGGTGCTCCCATTACATAGATGCTGGTTAGCTGGGGCATGGAAAAAAACTAAGACCAGCTCTGTATGGGTGAGTGGGTGCATGAAAGCTCCCCCTCTTAGGCCAAGCACTTGTATGTGTGCATAATGGGAGGGGTGCCATTTCCTCTCACTGCCGCCATGTGAATGCCTTTCCAGTTAAACAGCCATTGTCTACCAGTGGCCAGGCAGATTATGGAAGTTGGACTCCATATATGTTTGCTTTTGTTTCTATATGATGAGGATTCAAACTAGCTGAAGAAGGGGTCTTCTTAGCCTTGCACTTTAGACACAGCACCACAAGAGAGAACCAAAAGAGAGGTTTCTTAGACTAGTAGTGTAACTTGCTCTTCTTATCTACCAGCAGCTAATGCTCAGTGAGACAGATGACGTACCAGCAAAAGTGGTATCCAATGCTGCCCCCTTTTAAAGGATGCTCATTGTTACTGTTTTTGTGCACAAAATTCATCCCAGGATTAGAATGAAGAATATTTAAGTCTCTACAAAGGTAATGCTGTTGACATCACTTGAAAGTAATGCACAGAATTGGTGCTTGTTTTTATCCTAGACCTTTTTTCTGTGCAACCATGTTTAAATGTGGAGGCATTTAAGGAACACCAGGGAGAAAAGGAGATTCATAGCCTGAATTGTGTTCTGTACACTTCAGAGGAAGCAATCCTTCCACCCCACCACCCTTTAAACAAACAAGGAAACAAACTACAACTAAGAGTCACATTTCAAGGGGCTTGCATTTGATGGGAGCCATGCCTGCGCACAAGAAGAGGATTTATCCCAAAGCTGACACTTCTGTGCCCCTGTCCACTACATACATATTTGCAGGATGACCCTTATGTCATTAAAATTGCCAATAAGAAACAACGAGCATTCTTGCATTTATTTAAGGGATAAACTTAATATGTTTTAAAGTCTAATTTGGTAATATGCAAGTAATATTAGACACAGGCCCTGATCCTGCAGTGGGCTGTGACCCCATGACACCCATATCCAAAATCTATACATTTAGGTTTTAAAACAAGGATTGCATTTACTTTTCTGAACAGGATTTATATTGTCCCTCCATTAATATCAGTTTAAAACTTAATGTAACTGATTTTGAACTGTAAATGGTTTATTAAAACCAAAACGCCCAGTGTCTGTGATCTTAAACCCTACACAAAAATTCTTCTCCAATTCTGTTGTTGTTTATGAGAGAGAAGTTTGAAAACAGCCTTTCAGTTTTTCCCCACTGCTTTGTACCTTGTGTTGTCACACCTGTGCAAAGTGGGTGTAACACTATCACAGGTGTGAGGGAGGGAGCTTGATTTGATAGTGTTTTTACACCCACAATCAGACGTTTCCCATAAATCAATCTAGCAACTTCTCTCTGTAGATGTGTCCTCCTTTGATCTCTGTGTGCTATCTGCTGTTGGGAGTAAGATTCCTTTTCCTAGGGTCGCCTGGGATCTCTCCAATCAGACTCCTTTCTGTACTGCCTGATTCCTGCCTGCGTGCTCCTTTGATCTCTGGGATAGCGCGGCAGGCTGCTTGCTGTAGGGATCTCTGAGCTGCGGAGGAGGTGTGCGCTCTGGGTACTGAGCGGTCTCAGGCCAGGCAGCTGCATTCGTCTCCACTGCACACACACCGCTCTCACCCCTCCCTTGTAGGTCACCAACGTTTGTTGTCAAAAGTGCAGCAGGCTGTCTCTGAAACTTTTTCCCAGCGCGTGCACAAAACCCGCCTTCCCCAGCCCAAACCCATGCACACATTGCCTAATAAGGCTCCTGCTAACGCTAAGGCATTAACTGGCCCCGCGTTTCTCGCTGTTGTGAGGGGCAGGGAAGTTTTAAAAACCCCCCTTGGATGGTGCAATTGAGGAACTCTGCAGGAGGAGGAAGGGAGCTGGCTGAAGTTTCCTCCGGGTCTCTCTCCCCCCAGAGCAGCCGCGGCAGAGCGCAGTGAGTAACTCCCTCTTTGCTCATTCATTCCCCGGCTCTCGCCGCTGCTCCTTTCTGAGCCACCCGCTCCGATTGCTGGCTGGGGAGAGACCTTGTAAATTGCCCGGCGCGGGCGGCGAGCCAGGGAGCAGGTTGTGTCTGAGCCGCCTTCCGCCGGGGGTAATTCTCCTCTGCCTGCAGACTCGGCCTTATTGGAAATTACTTTTGCAAACAGGGTCCGCTTCCGCAGCAGGGTCGGTGCCCGCGAAGGAGCCCAGCTCTCTGGCTAACTCGGTGTGCTTTCAGCCGCTAGCAAGCCGAGCCTGAGATCCGTCCCGAGCTCGCTGTGGGCTCGGAGCGCCTTGGAAAGCTCTCGCATGTGCATGCGTGGTACTGCATGGTTTGATTTCCCTGCCCATGCAAACCAGTTTGCCCAGTGTTTTATAAAGGGATTGTGGGAGTGGGCTCGAAACCAGCCTGTGTGAAATGCACTGGCTGGGTTTAGAGCAGAGAGGAGGACGGGAGGGAATGAAAACCTTCCTTCTCCCAGTCCTAGCTCTGTGTGAGAGGCCGGTTGGAAACCAGTCGCGAGGTGACAGTGAGGGGGAGAGACAACAGGAAGCGACATTGCAGAGCCTGAAGCTGTTTTGCATCGCTTGGGATTTTGTGGACAGGGATTTTGCAACTAATCTCCCGAGCGAAGGTCAGAGCCCCTCCTTGGCCAACGCACACTTCAATGCCATTTATTTTTATATTCTCATGCTTCATACAAAGTAGCCCATACGCCTCCCAGAGCCACGGTCGGATTTTGTGAATAGCTTCTTTCATAGTAACTGTATTTCAAAAGGCTGCCCAGAGCTGATTTCTCTCTCAATCTGCTATTGTGTCGTTTAAGTGGTGCACTCACGCGAGGGAATAAAGAGATGTGCTCAGCTGAGGTTTGAGATGCTGAGGAAGAAAGGTGTTCCGGATGGCAGGAGCTGCAGGGAAGAAGGCTCTTGTGCCAAGTGTGGGGGAGGGAGGAAGACAAACACAGGGACAAATCCTCATCTGATGTAAAACACCCTAGCTCAATTGAAATAAAAAATGCACTGAAGTCAATGGAACAAGGGTGATTTATCCCATCTGGGATCTGTCATGGAGATGTACCCTAGTACTAAGCGGCAGCCAGTGATAGAAAAATACAGTTCATGCTCCAGCAGACCCTGATGCCAAAACACTGATGCACAAGAACTGGACACTTGTGTAGCCCTACTGAAGTCAACAGGGACTTCTTGCATAAGTAGAGAAGCATGTATTTAAGCACTTGGAAGACCGGAGTCTTGGTTTCCCACAAAATTATTAAGACCTCTCCAGCAATGGTGTGATCTCTGAAGTCCTGTCTCTTGCAAAACTCTCATAGGAGTTTCAGAGTAGCAGCCGTGTTAGTCTGTATCCGCAAAAAGAACAGGAGTACTTGTGGCACCTTAGAGACTAACAAATTTATTAGAGCATAAGCTTTCGTGGGCTGGAGTTGTGCATCATTTGCTCAGGATAGATCTCAGAAACTAACACATGGCTCTTTATTGGTTCTGGCCCTGTATTTTTGGGGGGAAGTTTTTTTTGTTTTGTTTTCTTATCAAGAGCTTTAGGGCATCCCATGAAGTTCTGCATGATTAAGGACTGCAGGACTGAGCCCAGATTACCAGGAATTCATTATTTTGAAAAACAGGTAGTACAGCGTATCCTCTTATCAATTATTAATTTAAAAAAACCACAAATGTCTTCTGTTTGCTAGCGGCAAAGACTTGTCTAGAGCAGATTTCAGTGGGTTAGGTTGTAATTACCACCGCAACTACTTTCACTCAAACATCTTTTGGGTCTTTAAAATATAAAGTGTGTGCATTCAGATACATAGAAATGTTTCTTCCAATGTATACTTATGTTCTTTGAATTTTTAAGAAGATTTTTTTATTGTAATATTGTGGACTGTTAATGTAATTTTTATAGTGTTGCTCAAAGCCCTGAGTGCCTCAACCAGGGGTTAAATTCTATTGACCTTATTCAGATACCATGCATAAATAGTGGTGGGAGGGAGTGGGATACTTAAAATTATTAGCTTGCTGGGAGGAGGGGGAAATTACTTCTCAGCACTCTAACTTCATGCCATAGAGTAGCACAGTTTGGAATTCTTTTCCACTTAATCCTCCCACCTTCTGTCTGCGCACATCTGGCTATTAGCTTGGCATCACTTCCTGGATGGAATGGCATGAAATTGACTAGCAAAGTCTGGAGATCTCTGATACAAAGTTGGGTACATTCTCCCTCTAAACTATCTGTTCCTTGTCTGTGAAGTGCAAATCAGGTCCCCAGACCAAGTATTGTGGCTGGGTGCAGGGAGATGCATAGGGAGAAATACTCCTCCCAAGGCTGAAGAGTGGTGGCAGAGTTGCTCCAGAGCCTAGAACATGCCCTCTACAGGGGAAAGGGCTGGAGGATAAATGCTATATTAGGTTCCTCTTTACCCTGCCCCTAAATTATTCCAAGCAAGCAGCCCCTGCTGAGTTGGGCTAAGTGACCTGCAAGGAGATATATTCCTTCTGCAGTGGCTCCCCAAAATTTGTCCTTTGCCCCTTAGTGGTGGAACCATGCGGGTCCCTCCATTGGGACCCCTCTGGCCCTGGAGATAGGGGCAGACTTTGCACCTATATGTTCAATAAATTCCCAGCCTGCAGATACATTTTCCTCCTCTGGTTTTCCTCACTGGTTGGATTATTACTGTATTTGCTAAACATACTTTGGTTTGCAGGCTTGAGATCTTTTCCCCTCCCACAGCTAGGAAACTTACAAATAACTGGTGAAGTCTAGGAGTGTCATGTGAATTGGGAGGATATTTGTCTCTCTTAAGCTATAGTATATTTACTAGTAATTCTCTATCACCTGGCATTTTTCAGTAATATTCAGTTTGATCCACCCCAATATTATGCTTACTGTTTCCTCCTTATCTCTATACAGGGAGAACTTTTAAAGCATTAGTTAGCTGCATTTAAGTTTTATTGTAGAATACTCAGTATAACCTTTCCATAATGAACTCCTGCCTCAGTGGAGTATGAACATTCATCCCCATAGCTCAGCCCTCTATCACTTGAGCTATAGGAGTAACACCATTAACTAGTACCAGTAGTAGGCTGTTTGCTACAAGGGGATGTGATACACGCTGGGCTAGTGTGGCTTCCTGTAATAATGCTTACTGCTTTCAGTGCAACTAGAACATCAGAGCTAGGATATTATGTAAATGTGAGAGGCTCACTACGGTTAATATCCTCACCCTAATCTTTATTGGCCTTGTAGGGAAATCTCAAAGGGTCTGCTGCCAAGGAAGTTTGGAACTTGATACTCTACTGTTACAAGCATTTGATGTGTCTCCCCCATGTGTACTTGCCCCACTATATGATGCAAGAGAAAATGCAGGGGATGGACTAGTAAGATTCCGCTGACTAGCCTGTGTAATGCTGAAGGTGAAAATATTCCTTAATAACACATGACTGTGTACCATTTGCTCAGGATAGATTTCAGAAATTAACGCATGACTCTTTATTGGTTCTAGCCCTGTTTTGGGAGGAGGTTTGTTTGTGGTGGTGGTTGTGGTGTTTTGTTTTTCTTACCAAGAGCTATAGGGCTTCCTTTGGACAGAGATTCTACTCTTAAGGCCAACCGAGAGCCCTAACCAAGACATGCAGGCTAAATGTGCAGTGCTAGAGAGATTATACATCAACAGTTACAAATTACTTTCAGAACCCTCCTAAAACTAATTGCAGATGCAAATGGGGTTGAGGATTTGGGGAGAGTTCCAACGCACTCAAGCTGGGAGTGATGGGATCAACAAGCACTTGGAGCTAGGATGATGCAGGCCATACAATAAATATATATAGATGGGTATATGCAGAGTTTTGGGCCCAGCTCATTAGAGAGATTGGGGCCAACATTTGTATTCTGAGCCCCTCTCCGCTCCACAAGTTAGCGGTTGTTCAGATTCAGGGATTTGGTTTGAGCCTTAGTGTTGTCTCACAGTAGAGAAGAGAGGCCAGGTGGGTGAAGTAATCTCTTTTATTGGACCAACTTCTGTTGGTGAGAGAGATGAGCTTTTGAGCTTACGCAGCAGATCTAAGAAGCGCTCTGTGTAAACTCGGAAGGTCATCTCTCACCAACAAAAGTTAGTCCAATAAAAGATACTACCTCACTCGCCTTGTCTTGTTAATATCCTGGGACCAACATGGCTACAACAACATGACATGTCTCATAGCAGAGAAGAGACAGGAGTAAACTGTAGTGAATGTACAGGCCAAAGCCACTGGATTTAGGCTATGCCTACACTTAAACTCTGCACCACTGTAGTGCTTCAGGGTAGCCACTTACTAGAGCGGCAGGAGAGTTCTCCCATCACTGTAGTTAATCCACCTCTGAGAGGTGGTAATTAGGTTGACAGAAGAATTCTTCCATCAACCTACAGCTGTCTACACTGGGGGTTAGGCTGGCTTAACTACATTGCTTAGGGGTGTGAAATGTTCACATTGCTGAGCAACATAACTGGGTTGACTTAATGTTTTAGTGTAGACTGGCCTCACGTCCTTTTGATACCCTAGCTCCCAGACAAATTAAACATAACCTGTAGTGTGCAGCCTGCGGTCACACTATGGGGTCTTCTTAAATCCTGGCCTGGACTCTGCAGTCATGGATGGGACTGTTGACTACATAGAAAGCCTGTCTATAATAATTATCTGCACATAAATGCCTCCACAAATAGAATAAAATACTAACTGTGAACCCATATCAAAGATGAGACTAAAGATGTTACTTGGCTGATTAGTGAGTTGCTGAACATTAATTTCTGATTGCAAACTTGAAAGGCTGATTGATAACTTTGTTCATAAAACAGGCCATAAGGTACTAATTGAGACATTTGTCTTTTAATGAGCTAAATCCAGCAGTTCTGATGCAGGCAAAACTCCCATTTTTAAAATAGTGGAAATTTTGGCTAATAAAGTTTTGTATTCATAATTATTTATCAACTATTTCTGCCTCTGGAGATTCTCAGGGACTGCTATTTCTCTCTCTCTCACAGTGATGGAGTTGCATTGATGTAAGTGAGGGTAGAATCAAGCCCTTAATAAACAATTGAGGGCCTGATTCACAGAGATTAGAAGTCAGTAGGGGAGACAGCTGCAACCCTGAAAATTAAACCCTGAAATTCTGGAATAAATTTAGCTTACACATCTGTAGAGGGGGAGATTCGGTGAGAAACTTTCTCTCAGTGATTTATTAACTGAGGCTTTTCAGGTTTACTGGAATTTAAGATGTGAGCCTAATCTACCTTTTGTTCATCCAGCTTGCAGGATTTAAGATTTTAAGAGGGTCTACAGAAGCTTCTCCCGCAGACTGCTTATTTAATTAAAGCGTCTTTGTGCATTATTTACATCTGAAACCCCCACGTATCCGAGAATCTTCCATCTGTCAGAACAATGGTTTAGGAATAAACATCTTGAAAGGTGTCTGGTCAATGCTTCATTGTGAATAGAATCAAGGAAAAGAAATGGAAATTTGGGCCATAATTTTGAAACTTGAATGCCTACAGATCGGCACCTGCATCTGTATTTAGATACCTACATAGCAGTTGCTTGAGTTTCTGAGATGCTGAAGTGACTTAAATGGGAATTAGGGGCTCTCTGCACCTGTGAAAATCACAGTTGCCTAAATGTGGATTAAGGTGCATGTGCTTAGACATCCAAACTGGGGGAACTTTGGCCTTAAAACCAGCTGTCACTGGCTTCCATGGGAATTCTTCAGAATAAGCACACAGAGGATCAGACTTCTCATATGGTGGTACTGGTTATGCTTTAATAGTTCAGGAAATACAGTCTGGAGGGTGCAATCTTCTCTCCCCCCCCCCCCCGCCTTCCAGGGTGGATTTGATTTAAATCACTGTCAGGAAGACTCGATTTAATCATGTATTTCTACATAAAAGTGAATTCTTGTTGGTTGTTATTACCTTAATACATGTACTTCACAACTCAGAGATGTAGGTTTCATTTTTAGACGGTACACACCATACATTTTTAAAGTGATTTATTTTGAAAACTTTTCAGATTAGTTTTACAGCTATATCAGAAAATGAATGATTGGTTATTTCATTTACCAAAGGTAATTGGAGCAGATATTTATGAAGTCATTGGGAGGTGAACTATCTCCAATTCAACAGGTTAATCATTAATATTTAGAGGATTTTCTTGCCGTGCTGTATTAGGAGGAGAACATCACCAGACAGTCATTTAAATTGTTTTATTTAACTAAAACAACAATGTTATGTATTCTGGATTTTTTTCTTCAACAGCAAACATATAATATTATTTCAAAAATTCTTGTTTTGTTTTTAGTTAAACATTCAAGTTTTTTAAAATCAGGTTTGTTTTTGTTAAAATTGTTTTTAACTAAAATAGTTAAATGAAATATTTAAAAAAACAAAAACAAATTAAATCGACTGTCAGCCAGGTCAACATGAGAAACTTAAAATACTGGCTTCTGCAGCTAACTCAGTCATCTTCACTTTCATTTTCCTGTTTGTTCATAATCTGGAAAAGAAAAACAAGCTTTCCTGCCTTTTTTCAGGTCCCAAATCATTTCTCAATTTGGAACGAATTAGTCCAAAGGAAGAAAATATTCTTTCTACACCAGCAGAAGAAGCTATTGCTGTTAAATGTGAGATTATCACTTCAACAGTCTCTGAATCCAAGTGCTTAAGTGACTTCCACCAGTTCACTGGTGTGACTTTCTTTAAAACATCATCAGCAAACATATCTTTCTTGAATGGTTCACCCTTAGTTCTGAAGTTTATTATAGTTGGCATTATGGAAGGATGATTGCTGGATGTCCATGTCATAGCCGACTCCTCTTCTTCAGCAGTTAAGGTTTGCCCCTGGTACTGAGTATTGAGAATATTTGCAAGAAAATGAGCTGAAGATAGTGCTTGTCCCATTTGTTTTTTTAATGCTTGTAATTTAACTCTGTCATTGAATATTTCTCTTTTTAAGATCTCACTCAGTTCCTTCCACATTTCAACAGCGTCAGCAATAAAACAGCTATTTCCCTGCATTTTGTTCAAGGCTACAGAAATATGCTTTGGGGTACTCAGCATGTGTTCAACATTTCTCTTAAGCCCAATGTTGAGAACTTTGGCTGTGACGGTGCCATCTATTTTTTCACGATTTTGTTCACAAACTTTCATCAGATTAGGCCAGTTCTTGATATAGTGTTCAAAACAGTCCACTACTGAGTTCAGTCGCACGTCTTGTGGGAGAGTTAGCTTGGTTCCTCACACCTTTTTCAGAGCAGCTGCTGCAAAGTGGTTGTTACGGAAGTATTTTGCAGTTTCAACAACATTAGCCTTTATTTCTGGAACACTGAAGTCTTTGGCTAGGGGGTGCATCAAATGAGCACTGCAACCGTATGTTGTTTGCTTGGGACTCTCTTCTAAATAATTTCTTCTCATCTTGGATATATTTGCAGCATTGTCTGTGACCAAGCTGTGTACTAGACATTTGAATTTTTTTTCACAGTTTGTTATAGCTTTTACTGCTACTTCTTGTAAGTATTCTGCTGTGTGTGCATTTCCTGATGTATCAATTGTTTCTGTAGGAAGACATTCCCTTCTTCTGTTGTCACACAAGCACATACAACAGGATCATTGTGGACATTGCTCTACCCATCAAGACTCAGGTTAACAATTTCCCCCTCTAGACCTTTTGCACACTGCTCAAGTTCTCTTTCATATACTTTATCCAGCAATTCGCCTGCAACATCTGCTCTGTTGGGTGAACTGTATCCTGGTCTTAATGACTGAACCATGTTAATGACGTGTGGGTTCTCAATCATACGGAAAGGAGAGTTTATTGCATAAACAAACCGGGCAATTTTTTCATCAATTACCTCTTTTTGTAATCTGCTGGTTCTTATCACAAACTTATCTATGGTTGTTTCTGGATGATGGAGATTTTTTTTTCTTTTTGCTACAGGTGAGATATACTGTGGCTATGTGACATACGTGATGTGACTGAAACACTATCATTGGCAGATAACTCTGAAACTACAGAAAATGATGGTGATCTTGAAGGTGGATAGTCTTCAGAATCCTATATGTTGAGGATGGATTCTCCTAAACAAAATAAGTCAATGCAGTTATTTAATTATTATTACCATACTGCTCATTTAGTATTACTCATTGCATTCACTGACACTCAGTACTACTTTAAAGGTGAAATTGTAAATGGAAGACCTGCCTATTTCAGCTATTTATTTTTTATCACAACTGCCTCTAAAATGATAGTACCATAGAGTAACAACTATATATATATATATTTTTTTTTTTTTTTTGCTCAAACATGAGAATTCAAGAATAGTCCAGAAGGAAGACAGGCAGTCCTTAAGAAAGAAGTATGAAGTAAAAAAGTTTACCAACCTGAAGATCCTGCATGTTCAGACATGTTCCTTTCATCATCTTCAACACAGCTTCCTCCTGAGAAGGAACACTTCTCATGATGTTGTTTCATTTGGGCAACCAGGCCTCGCAATTCTTTGTTGCACTGTTTGCATTTTGCACGCATGCCTGTCTTACCCACAGGTAGAGGAACTTCATTAAAATATTCCCAAATTGGGTCTCTCTTATGGTCTGCTGCCATTATGGTTTTCTCTTCTAGTGAGAGAATGGTCTGGTAGATCTCAAATCAATGAAGGCTACACTCAGGGTACGTTTATACTTACCTCCGGGTTCGGCGGTAAGCAATCGATCTTCTGGGATTGATTTATTGCGTCGTGTCTAGACGCGATAAATCGATCCCGGAAGTGCTCGCCGTCGACATCGGTACTCCTGCTCCGCGAGAGGAGTACGCGGAGTCGACGGGGGAGCCTGCCTGCCGTGTGTGGACCCGCGGTAAGTACCTTGTAGTTTGAACTAAGATAGTTTGACTTCAGCTACGTGAATAACGTAGCTGAAGTTGCGTATCTTAGTTCGAACTGGGGGGTTAGTGTGGACCAGCCCTCAGAAAGACCTCAAGACTTCTGGAAATATGCTGCTCAAACAGTTTCACTTTTGTTTCTACTGCCTGTCCCTCCCTTCTCACATTTATCTCCAGAGTTCTTGTCCAGATCTATTCTGACCCCAACAATCTCCTATTCATTTAACTTTTTGAAACTTTGCACTTTTAGAGAGGGGTAAGGGATTGCTTCTGTGTACACAAATTTGCAGAGGGACAATAGGATTGAGGTCTGTTACTTCTCACCTCTATATATTATTTATTTATTTAAAACCATTTTTGCTGTTAACAAGCATGTTATCTCTGGAGACCCAAATCCAGAGTTTGAGAACTGCAAAACTAAGCATCTCTGATGGTATCTTCTAGACTGAGCACTGAGTCCCATTGGGTAGCTAGAAAGATTAACCTAAATAATCTATACAGAAGCCCCTGGAACCCTATAATCCATGAACTATTGGCACTCATTTTCAAAACATTTCTTAAACATTTTACATGACTATATTGTCTCATACTATAGAATTAGCATTTATAATCCCTATTCCACGATGAGATATCTTTGAGCTATAATATCTTAATTAAAACTATCTTTAGATTGGGGTTTTTCCTCAAAAAAGTTCATTTAAAAAATCATTGATTTTTTTTATCCACTCTGCCCCCTTCCCCCAATTTATGGCTTATAGTTTCAAACATCAAGTTGTCTTCTGAACGAAAGCAATGAGATTCATCTCTTGCCAATTGCAGTTAAGCGCTTAGTGTTACACTGCACATTCAGAGTACTCTCTCGCTGAATCCCTTTTCCAGTCAATTTGCTGCTACATGTTTTTGTAGAATGACCCCAATATTGCTAAAGTTCATTGCAGCGTGTCGGCTCTTTCAGAGCTGTAGAGATAAGGCCAGCAAGCAAGCTGCTGTTCTTGCACTAGCAGTTGTCTTGACCCCGTCATCTCTTCTGTGACTGGATTAAATATATTTGTGCCATTGTGCCATATTAATTCTTCAGCCAAGAAGTGCCTTTTGTGTGCATGGGGTTTGGCTGGTTCCAAGGGTCGACGGTGCTTTCAAAATTACTATGCCATATTTGGTGATATAGTTGATGTGCCACAGGATTCAGAATGCTCATTGACTGCTGGTTTTCAGTTACTTGTTATACTTTATTTAAAAAAAAAAAGGGGGGGGGGTGGCAATTAAAAAAGCCCTCCCCATCTATCCCAATTGTCGTTCATTCTGGTATAACATAATCTGTGTAAGGAAGAGTAAAGGTGCTTAAAATCCACAAGAGCCCTACTCAGGGCAGTGCCTTAACAGTGTAATCTGGTCCCTGGTTGAGAGTCATGCCAGTTAATTCTGTCCCTCAGGCTCCTGGCAAGTTTTCTGTATCATGATTCGCTGTTTCTTATATGATTTACATTAATAAAGATGGGCCCATACCAGGTTTGTGTGGGATGAAGGGAGTCCATCATAATGGGGGACAGTTGAGAAGAATGAGCAGGAGGGTGTCTTTTTGGTATCGTCTGTCTTGATGTTGGGCCAAATTCAGAAGTCCTCACTCAATTTTGCCTCAGTCCTATTACCTTCTTAGGTAAAACTCTTATTGGAGTCACTGGAAGATTTACCTGAGTAGTGCTTTAGGCAAAGCTGAAGGTAGGTTTCAGGATTTGGCTACTCTAGAACAGGGGTTCTCAAACTTTTGTATTGGTGACCCCTTTCACACAGCAAGCCTCTGAGTATGACCCCCCCATATATATTTTTTTTATATTTCACACTATTATAAATGCTGGAAGTAAAGCGGGGTTTGGGGGTGGAGGCTGACACGACCCCCCCAGTAATAACCTCGTGACCCCCTGAGGGGTCATGACCTCCAGTTTGAGAACCCCTGCTCTAGAATGAATTAAGCACATCACACAGAAACTGACCCAGCAAATATTATTATTGAGGAAGTCTATGTACAGTGGTCCTTGATCACCTCTAAATTCAGTCAGTTACGTCATTGTTATTGCTCATTGTCATAATGATCAGTGAAATATGATGAATATCTTGTTGTACCTGGCTGGATTTAAAGGAGGCCAAAGGCCCTGTTTAGAGTAATACTGTTACCAGGCTCTTATATTGTATAGTGCAGGGGTTCTCAATCAGGGGTATGCGTACCCCTGGGGGTATGCAGAGGTCATCTAGATATTTCCCAGTTTTACAACAGGCTACATAAAAAGCACTAGCAAAGTCAGTCCCAACTAAAATTTCATACAGACAATGACTTATTTATACTGCTCTATATACCATACACTGAAATGTAAGTACAATATTTATATTCCAGTGAGTTTATTTTATAATTATATTGTAAACATGAGAACGTAAGCAATTTTTCAGTAATAGTGTGCTGTGACACTTGTATTTTTGTCTGATTTTGTAAGCAAGTAGTTTTTAATTGTGAGCTGGAACTTGGGGGTACACAAGACCAATCAGACTCCTGAAAGGGGTACAGTAGTCTGGAAAGATTGAGAGCCACTGATATCGTGCTTTTCTTCTTAAAGCACTTTACAAAGGAGGTTTAGTGTCACATATTCCCATTTTATAGATGTGGAAACTAAGGCATACAGAAGTAAAGTTGCTTGTCCAAGATCACACAGCAGATTGGTAACTGCAGAGCTGGAAGATCTCCTGACACCCAGACCCGTACCCTATCTGTTGGACCATAATGTTTTCCAGTATACACAGGCTACTTAATTCAGCTAATCATTTAGAACACAAAGAATTGGAAAGTAGAAAAGGCTGGGAATGTTGAATGTTCAACATAAAAAGAGAGCGTGCGATATTCAGGCTTTACTCCACTTTCTCTCTCATCAATCACTTCCTGAAAATAGAATTCTCAAGGTTCCTATACATAATCGTGCTATAATGCCCTTAATGGGAAGCTATTTAGCATAACAATGGAGGTGTCATCATTGATGATGTTGGAGGAAACAGAACTAATATAGTATATGTATTTTTTTTTCTCATAAAGCTAGTAAACTGTCAAGGAGATATCCGTTCTTGTCCATTATCTGTTATTCTGTGACAAACAAAACTAATGATGTAGCTTTTCAATGCTTTTTGCTTGTTGGCTAGTTTTATTACATGGGAAACACTAATGTATATAAAGATTGGGGAGATTTTAATAGCTGATGCATTAGGATCTTTGTCAAACGCTTCTAGTTGTTTTTTGCTCCGTCTATGATACAGAGACGGTTTTACAACAAACCAAGAGGCAAAAATAACAAACTTTCCTCTAGGGCTCCAAAAGTTAAGTTATTATGAAGCTAAACACAAGCCCAGGACAAAGATTTCATCGTCTTAAAGAGGAACTTTTATATGCTATCTTTTCCTGCCAGGTTCTGTTTTATCCCACAAGACCGGAAATACAGCTTTGCTGATTTTTGATGAGGTATGTAACTTCCTGTCCTCTAAGAGTTTCAGCTATGTTTGACCAGAATGAAGTGGTTCAAGATGATTGAGTGGACTGAAAATTCCTGTTTTCCTATAATGTTAGGATTTCTGGATATCTTTATTGATGTCTGTAGTTTATTCATTTAAAAAAAAAAAAAAGAATTGAAGCTGTTCCACCAATATGGAACCATTCAGAGGTTTTTTCCTCTCTCCAAATAACTATAATTTAGTTTGGCCTAAGCTATTGTATTTCCTTTCTTTGCGACCCCTCCCCCTCCACGTTGGCCTTCCATAAACTTGCCCATTTTCTTAGTCTGTAATAAAATGAGTTAAACAAAAATTGAATGTAGAGGCTGCATGTGGAAAAAACCCAACCCATGTTTTTGAAAATGTGTGGATATGCACAGTTATCATTAGACTCTCTCTGAGACAGTGGCCAGAGTGGGAAATTACCCTGTCTGTAGAAGAACATTAATCTGCATACTCCTGTGGTAAATCATGTGGCAAACTTTAGATTGGCTGTCAGGGGGTCTCTCTGAAACCTTGAAGGATTTTGTCAAAAGCTCGGCATCATGAAAAGCTGGTGCCTAACAGAGAAATAGATTGACGTGTAGCATTTGGTATTGCAGTCTGGCTCACCTACCAGTACTGCAATCTAGGTCACCAATATCTTTCAGTGTTTTTTGTTTTTTTTTTTGTCTATCTTTGTTTGTATGTTTGTTTTTTTAGTCTATCTTTAGTAATAATCTGGATCACTGCTGCGTAGGAGAATTGCTTGTTTTGCTAATATGATGAGTGGACTGTCCTTCCCACAGGAAAGCCGGTAAAGATCAAAGGAGTATTTGATCGCCATGCAGTAAAAGTGCATGATGCTGTCATTGGTTAGTATTGTAATACTATGTGGGAGCCATTGTTTTTAACCATATGAATCAATCTCTGTGTAATGCTATTCAGGGAAACTCCTAATATTGCACATACTCCTCTATACACACAATATATATAATACATATTTTGCATTTATGTGGCACATTCCATTGCAGGATCTCTTAAGACTTTACAAATTAATTAATTTGTGCTATAACACTCTGAGAAGCAGGTGAGCCTCGTTATTCCAATTTTATGGAAGTGGAAACAGAGCCAGAAAGTGGTTTCTCTATGGTTACACAAGAAGTCTCTGGACATAGCTACAAATAGAACCCTGGTGTTCCTGATAAGTATTCCTGTGCAGTAATCACAAGACCATCCTTCCTCCATAAAGAAATGTGCTTATATCAAACGGGAAACCAGTGTTAAGCAGAAGCCATATAGAAGTATTTGTCCTAGACAGACACATAGGGAAGATGAACTTGTGTTGGGTGAAGACATTCAACATGAATTGTGGTCCAAGTGATCTACTAAAGGAAATAAGTTTAAACAGATGATGATGATGTTGCTTAGCCAATTCCAGTTAGTGTTAACCAACAACCGTGCACTAACCGAGTAACCTGTCCAATAGTGTAAAATTAGTAGTTGCTACTAGTTTTTTATTAGCCTTGCATTTTGTAAACTTCTCTGGAAACATTCTTTGGCTGGCATTGCTCTGCTCCCTGATCACTTTCTGTTCCTAGTCTTGTTTTCCAGACTATTTTGATGTCTTAGAACTGATATTAGCAGGGTTCAGATCAGTGTTCGTAAACTTTCTCTAATGCTTTTGGCAGCTTTTCATGTTCATGAACTCTTCATGATTCTGCAGCTCAGCATCTTAAACAAGCTGTTGAAGGGAATGGGAAGACTTACTCTGCTAGTAATAAGCATCCCTTTTGTGGTGCTGGAAAAACTATATTTATCACATTGGAATACCAGAAAATAAAGGTAATGTGCATATCCGTTTCACCTTGTCTATTGAGTTGCAAGCTCTTTCGCCCTGGGACTATCGGGTAATCTGTGTTTGTACAGTGCCTAGAACAATGGGGCACCATTTTCAATTGGTCCTTAAAAAAAGAACAGGAGTACTTGTGGCACCTTAGACACTAACAAATTTATTAGAGCATAAGCTTTCGTGGGCTACAACCCACTTCTTCGGATGCATATAGAGTGAAACATATATTGAGGAGATATATATACACACATACAGAGAGCATGAACAGGTGGGAGTTGTCTTACCAACTCTGAGAGGCCAATTAAGTAAGAGGAAAAAAAACTTTTGAAGTGATAATCAAGATAGCCAAGTACAGACAGTTTGATAAGAAGCAAGTGTGAGAATACTTACAAGGGGAGATAGATTCAATGTTTGTAATGGCTCAGTCATTCCCAATCCCTATTTAACCCTGAGTTGATTGTGTCTAGTTTGCATATCAATTCCAGCTCAGCAGTCTCTCGTTGGAGTCTGTTTTTGAAGTTTTTCTGTTTTAAGATAGCCACCTGCAGGTCTGTCATAGAATGGCCAGACAGGTTAAAGTGTTCTCCCACTGGTTTTTGAGTATTATGATTCCTGATGTCAGATTTGTGTCCATTAATTCTTTTGCGTAGAGACTGTCCAGTTTGGCCAATGTACATGGCAGAGGGGCATTGCTGGCACATGATGGCATATATCACATTGGTAGATGTGCAGGTGAACGAGCCCCTGATGGTATGGCTGATGTGATTAGGCCCTATGATGGTGTCACTTGAATAGATATGTGGACAGAGTTGGCATCGGGCTTTGTTACAAGGATAGGTTCCTGGGTCAGTGTTTTTGTTCAGTGATATGTGCTTGCTGGTGAGTATTTGCTTTAGGTTGGGGGGTTGTCTGTAAGCGAGGACAGGTCTGTCTCCCAAGATCTGTGAGAGTAAAGGATCATCTTTCAGGATAGGTTGTAGATCTCTGATGATGCGCTGGAGAGGTTTTAGTTGGGGGCTGAAGGTGACAGCTAGTGGTGTTCTGTTATTTTCTTTGTTGGCCCTGTCTTGTAGGAGGTGACTTCTGGGTACTCGTCTGGCTCTGTCAATCTGTTTTTTCACTTCAGCAGGTGGGTATTGTAGTTTTAAGAATGCTTGATAGAGATCTTGTAGGTGCTTGTCTCTATCTGAGGGATTGGAGCAAATGCGGTTATATCTTAGAGCTTGGCTGTAGACAATGGATCGTGTGGTGTGTCCTGGATGGAAGCTGGAGGCATGTAGGTAAGTGTAGCGGTCAGTAGGTTTCCGATACAGGGTGGTATTTATGTGACCATCGCTTATTAGCACAGTAGTGTCCAGGAAATGGACCGCTTGTGTGGATTGATCTAGGCTGAGGTTGCTATGGTAATAAACATAATTAATAATAGTATCTCAGCGAGGCTGGTGATATTGCCCGTCCGAGTCAATCCTAGCCTGTAAATAAGGAATTGCTGATGGAGAAACTGAGGCAGAGAGAGGTAAAGTGATTGAATGTAAAGGTGAGTCAGTGACAGAACTTGGAACCGGGGAATCCTTTTTCCCAGGTCTACTGCTTGCTAGCCATTAGACAGCACTCTCAGTAGTAGCAATCGATCTAAAGTGGGAACGAGAATTAGGGATACAGAAATCTGGATGTAAGATAATAGAAAACACCAGGCTACACAGTGAGAAATACTTGCTATATTTTTGTCATAGGGGAGGGTGAATACTTGATGATTGTTCAATATCTTTCAGTGCAGAATTGGGTAGAAATATCCTGTTTTCCTAAGGATAAAAACAATATTGAATAAAAAGTATTCCTGGGGCATGAGGGCAGCCCAGCAGACAAAAAGTCCCTGTATTTTTTTCAAACAGCAAATTTCTGGTGAGTTTAGTTGCCATGGAAAATATTGTGTAAATTATACCTTCCCCCATCTTTCTCCCCCCCCCCCCCCCGGGACCACCCTTCATTGGCTCACGCTAGAAAGATCTGTGCTGTATTGCTGAATGTCTAGGATTCAAACCCTGCTGCCAATCCACTTGGACTATGGGGTTGTCACGGTTGGACATGTTCTCTCTGTGTAGTTAGACCTTCACAGATTCCTTCAGTTTGACCTTTGGGGGACAGACTTCTGAGAGTCATTGGAATACTTTACTGCCTGAACAGCTTAGTAATAAAGTGGAGCTGTACACTGCAAAAATGAAAGTGAAATTGTCCAGACCGGTTTCATCATCCAAGCTGATCGAAATACATTATTTTAAAGATCTAGTCTCTCACAATTAAACTTTCAGTTCTACTATGTTAGAGAGAACTTGGGAGCAGGGGCTGGAAATCATCCCCTCCTACATTAGAAACTCGTGAGGGGAAAACAACGTAGAATTTCTTCTCAACTCTTCTTTTCATCAGAGAGTGGGGTTTAACCCATCTGCTCTGCAGGAGAACGGGGACCTCACACCCACTGCTGTGAACCCCTCAAGATCCTTGCTGTTCTTGGAGGGTTCACCTGGGACTCTGTGTCTTCCCACTAGCTCTGGGGCTCCTTGAATTGCTGAAGAATCCCTCAGAGGAGGCTGTCCCTTTAAGGCAGGATTTAGGGAGCTTAAAGTGAAAGGGCTTCTTACAGGGACTGTGCAACCTCTTGTGCAGGTTACCCATAGGATTCTGTGGCACTTGTCTCTTTATGTTGCAGTAGCTCCAAGGGGCCCCAGTCAGGGATCAGGGCCCCATTGTGCTGAGTACTGTATGCGCATGTAAGAAAAAGATAGTCCCTATCCCATATATCTGACAGTCTTCGTGAACGAGATGAGGCAACTGGTGGAAACAACAAGCAAATGGGGATGGAGGGGAGGACAGTGTAAACGTGGAATCATCGTGTTCGTATAATCAGCAGTAAGAGGTGAATCCGCCTTCGCCTTGCTTCAGCACTCCCTCTCCTAGCCCATGGCTTCAGATGTGCAGATCCAGGAACTTGCTGAGAGCTCTCCACATGGTTCCAGGAATGGGTCAGGGGAGGCATCCTGAGGTTTCCTATCCTGTGGGTGATCTTCCACAGGTGGCTCTGAGGGAAAGATTAGGTCCTCTAGGTGTCTCTGTAATCATATGGATGAGGAAACTAAGGCACAGAGAGGTAAACGATATGCCTAGGTTACATAGCTGTTAGTTGAAGAGCTGGGGCAGGACACAAGGCTTCCATTCTCCTGAATAAAAACCAATGGTCTAATCCTGGAAAGCTTACTGTGCTCATTGGCTTCTACGGGACTGCTTGAGTGAGGAAGTGCCTGTAAAGTGAGCAGGCTGTAAAGGGCTTTTGTGTACTTTCCATAAGCCAGTCTGGATGTACAGCAAAAGGGTGTAGTAAATATATACAGCCCAGCTGGTCAGACTTCAGTTGCCTAATCTATTGTTTTGGTTGTTTATGCTGTTGATGATGTATTAATTAACTTTAGTCTAAATGGAGAGTTTTTTTAAATCTGAATCATTTTGTAGAGTTCCCACTAGAATATTTTTAGCATTGCAGTGTAATAAACCTGATAACATTTCTATATTCCATTGTTGTATGCGGTGTAGCCATGTTGGTCCCAAGATAGTTGCGACACAAGGTGAGTGAGGTAATATAATTTATTGGACCAATTTGTGTCTCATAAACAGAAGTTGGTCCAATAAAAAGATATTACTTCACCAACCTTGTCTCTCTACTGATGAAAAGTGCTATATAAATTTAGTCTCGAAAGTGCTTTTCAATGAAGGTCCGTATCATTACTAATTTACAGAGGTAGAAACTGAGGCATAGGGCAAAGTGACTTGCCTGTGATCATCGAGTATGTCAGTGGCAGAGCAAGGAATAGAACCCAGACATCCTTAGTGCCAGTCCCGTGCTCTCGCCACTAGACCACACTGCCTCCAATAGCAATCTCAATTATTGCTTGACTGCAGAATGTTCTTTGTTTTGTTATAACTTTGTTATAGCTTGTTCTGTGTAGAGACATGCCTTTTAAGTATGAAATACTAATTCCTGCTGATGGTCCCTTATGAATTTCAGTATTGCAATGTCTGTTGTAACAAGTAAGCCAAGGTCACTGTCAAATGTTAATATGTTGCCGTTCCGATTCTATTCCACTTTGCAAGTCACTTTTGCTTTCAGCTGGCTTCTGTTTTTCAGTTCAGTGAGGTATGGGTATGAATGTGCTGTGTGTCCTGGAGGTTGCTATGGTAATACTGTAGCAAAGCCCTGTGTTGCTATTCAACATGCAAATAGAACCTGTGCTAGAATGGCTACCTTTCTGGGAGAGCGGCAAAGAATATAACAACATAGCCTTGGGGACAAGGGAGGGAGGGAGGCAAGCAGAGAAATGTGCTGGGATTGGGTTTTCTCTGAAGGAAACTATAGTTAGGTCTTATTTCTGTACCGCTTTTCGTTGTCCAGGAATCTTAGGATGTAGAGGAGAAAATGTGGGGGGGGGGACAATCCTCCTTAGACCGTGTCTAAACACAAAATAAAATTGATGTAGTTGAAACAGTATAAAACCCCTGAGTGGACAGACTTAACTTACGTACAAGGCAGGCTTATATCACTGTAGTTTAAGTTGATTCCTTTCTGAATTCAGCTAAATCAATATGAGTAACATTTAAAGCAATTTAAGACTGTCCACACAGGGACATGCACAGGTTTAAGTAAAAACACATCTTTAGTTTAACCAGTGCAACTTTAGTGGTAATGTAGACAAACCCCCAGTCAGCCCTGTATTCATTCCAATAACCAGTATTTGACTAAAAAATATTTTCCAGAAAGAAGGCATCTTGTCTTGATTTGAAGACATCAAGATACCGAGAATCCACCACTTCCCTGGATAGTTTGGTCCAAACCCTCAATTACACTTTAAAAAAAAATCCTTATTTCTATTTTGAATTTGTGTGGACTTAACCTCCAGCCATTGGTTCTTGTCCTGACTTTCTCTTTTAGATGAAAGAGCCCTTTAGTACCTGGTATTTTCTTCCTGTAAAGGTGCTTATACACTGTAACCAAGTCCCCTCTCAATCTTCTTGATAAGCTACATGGACTGACCTCTTAAACCATCTTAAATGTAAGATGCTTCACCACCCAGCTCTCTAATCATTTTTTTGGCCTTTTGCACCCTCTCCAAATTTTCAACATCCTTTGGAGGGATTAAACGAATCTCTCAAGAGTCAAGCCCAAAGTTCATTTCCCCTCCCCTCCGGACTCTTGTGTGATAACCGTTACATTTGCTGAGGGGATGCAGTAAATAGGTTTGTTATGGTCTTATTGTCAAATGGACTGTAATGCTGGTTACACTAGGCGATTCTCTGAAATGGTGAATTCAACCCAAAAGCTGGAAGAAAAATGTTGATGCTGGATGTTTTCTGTGTCATTAAAAAATAAAGTAGGCTCATGGGTTGATCTTGATTGTATGTTGTTTCCACAGCTCAACCCCTTCCAGTCTGTAAAGATGCTTGTAGTCATTGACCCCTAATGACAATCTGGTTAATGTGTTGGGTTATGCTTATACATTGTGGTGATATTGTTTTCAGCTGGCTTCCTGGCAGACAGATTGGCAACGAGTCAGTCTTTGTGGTGAGGGGGCCAGAATTATATGGAGCCTGTCTCAGCAAATCAGCACCAGTCAGAGAGTCACCCTGGCAGAAAAACAGTAGCCTTGTAGTAAACTCGGTTGAGTAGATTTACATTATGGAGTGGAATATGGTAAAACAATACCATTTCTGTGTTGTTAATGGACACTGTCTGATTTTTTTTTTCCTTTAAAACCAAGGTATAATACCTGCTCAGCTTTTGGGAGGCATGGATCTGTGTCTTCCCAGGTTCAACACACCCTACGCACATGATATGCATGTGGTAATCTCAGAACATTCCATGCGGTTAATACAGTACTTCGCAGAACCATCATTCAGGGCATTTAATTCAGTTGGCACCTCTGGCAACAACTGTGATGAGAGATCCTTGGGGGACTACATTTTTATTTCCCCTAGCCTTTCCTGGGGTTATGTTTTAATCAAACTCAATTAGTTGGGGTCAATAGAGGGATTATTGGGTGAAGCGTAATGGCCTGTGATATAAAGGAGGTCAGACTAGATGATCTAAAGGTCCCTTCTGGCCTTAAATGCTATGAATCTGTGACACCAAGTCTGGTGCCCTATCCACTGGGCAACACTGTCCGGGAATCATTCCTTAGTGACAGCAGTGTGTAGCTTGCATGAGTGGTCATGTGTGTAATCTGTTCCGTTTAACCCACAGAGATGGTCAGGGAAACAGCCTGTGGAGAGCCCTGTGCTTCTTCCTATTACAAAAATGGGGAGCTCTGCCTTATCTCCCTCTCCCTGGCCTGGGCAATGTTGCTTCTCCTCTGCTATGTCTGAAGTGGGGACTGTGGGCCTGCTTGGGGACATAGGAACTTGAAGCAGCACTTCTTCTCTTTGAGAGACTAGATGGGTACCCTGGAAGGGGTTGGGACTAACTGAGACTTAGGCTTGGTGTACACTAACAACTTATGTAGGGATAATTACACTGCTGAGGGGTGTGGAAAATCCACATCCCTGAGCGACAGTTATAGCGACCTGACTCCCAGTGTAGATGGTGCTCTGTCGATGGGAGGGCTTCTCCTGTCAACATAGCTGCAGCCTCTTGGGAAGTTGGAGTACCTACACCGATGGGAAAAGCCCTCCGTCTGCATCGGTAACATCTTCACTGAAGCCCTACAGTGGCCCTGCTGCAGCCTTTCAAGTGTAGACAAGCCCTTAGCCAGAGGTCTCAGTCACTGAAGCATCCCAGAAGGCATTGGCGCTGGGGCGAGTCACAGAAGACCAAGGGAAAACTGAGGAAACTCTACTGCAATGCCTCATTCTGTCTCGAGGGGATGCTGTGGGACAATGAGTCTTGCTACATTCCCTTGAATAGGTTGATCTAATTAAATCCCTAAAGGGACAGTGGTGACAGGCCCCTGAAGAGAGAGGATGTAAAATCCCTTGCCTTCTAGGGAACTGCTAACAGGTGTTGGCCTTTAAATGAACCATTTCTCTTCCTAAAACTGCTTCCTCTGCTTCTATCAAATGTTGATGTCTAGTCTGGCATTAATCACTATATTACAGACCAATGGAGACTAGGGGCTTTGGAGGAGGAGGGTGTGGGAAAGGGGTCCTCTGTCAGTTCAGAGATGCCATACTTTGAAAGATTGTCTCCATACTTTAAAAAAGGCACAAGACTGTACTGTCTGACTAATTCTTGATGCAGTGTGTTTTTAGTGGCGGCAAGGGAGATGAGGGATGGTTATAGAAAGAAATGCTTTGGTCACAACTTGAATCTTTAATAGCAGGTTTTGCTGTGAGGAAGCTCTGAGGCTGTGGTGGTTCTTGGCCAGCTAGTGCTATAAATTTGTGTGAGATTTTTTTTTTTTGAGAGAACTCAATAATGTTGTCTGAGGTTGGGATTTCTTACAGCAAATGTGGTTTCTATTGCAATATCTCACCTCTATCCAAGGGCCTGGCACCATATTCTTCTACTTCATGAGCCAGCTTAGCTCTCACTTGGAAAACCCTCACTCCTTGGAGACCATATTGTCAATGCTCCCATTCCCTTCTACCCCAAGAACTACAGGCTTCCATCTCTTTCAGGACATGCCGCTTCCATGCCCGTGTGTGCTATTCCCATTGTCTCTGCAGCATTCTTTACCAGTGGAAATGCTTTAAAAATGAGGAGCAACATTTGTTAGAAAGAAAAGGAGCAAATCAACCCTCTTCCCAGGGTTATAAAACAACTTAATTCCTGGTGCAACTCCATTGACTTCAGTGGCGTTGCATCAGAAGTGTCTGGCCCATTGTTTCACTGCAGTAACTAATGGCAACTCTCGAGCCTATAATCCCTAGGGAACCCTTTAGTGAGAAGGCTCTTGAGGGGAAATTTATCCCAAATCCATCTTGCTCATGTAAATGTGTTTTGAGAACCCACAGCAGTTTATAGAGTACAAGAGAGTATGAATATCTACACTGCGGAGCTAGCCTGGATCATTAGATGGAGCTGGTCACCCTGACCTGTGGGAAAATCCTGTGGTAGTGTTACAGGCTAATATCCTCCATGGGAGGAGAAAGGATGGTGTTGAATTTTACATACTTAATGCTATAGCTGTTGGAGGGGAAAAAGCAAAGGAATTTTGGCTTGATCCACCTAAGCCCAGGAAATCCAAGTTAAGGCTAACATTCCAAACTTAATTCTTACAGTTGTGGGCAGGAAAGGGAGCAAGTTCAGTGGTATGAGGATAAAGGCAGAGGGCCCAAATCCGCCCTCAGAAATGTAAGCACAACCTTTAATTTTAAAGGAAACTGCACAGCTCAATTTGAGGGCAAAACGGAGCTTCAGAAATATCTGCTTTCAGTTGGACTCTCCAGTGTCTTGATGGCTTAACCCAGATCTTTGTTGTTCAGAGTAGTTTCTTTGCATGTAATTATCTTAATAAGGGATGGGAAATAAACAAGGCTGCAGTTGGCAAGATCTTTCTTGAGGGATGTTTGTAACAAGAAATAAAATTTGCTAATAGATAAAGTGTAAACAGGAAGCTCCCCAAATTGGGCTTCAACCTAATCCTACACCCCTAGGTATAGAACCTGGCCTTCCCAAAGGCATTCTCCCAAGCAGCCATTCATATAGCTCTGCCCATGAGACACCTGTACACAACAAGGGAGAAGTTGAGCTGGCATTAAGCCTTTGTACACCTGACAATTCTCCTCATGTTCATGCTCACACACACTGGGCTGTGGCAAGAAACCAAAGAGGAACTCTACTAGCTGGCCCTGGGTAGCTCTAATTCTGCACCACCTCTTGAATCCTTGGAAACAAGTGTGGTGTTCATGCTCTCTGTGTTGAGAAACCTGTTGTGCAGAGCAGTAGTTTATGGAAATGACCTGAAGTGATGGATGATGAATCTTGATTTGAGACATTGGGGAAGAGGAAATTGTTTGCGGTTCATTATGCTTTTCATAGCACCTAGAAACCCTAAACTCCCCCCGCCCCCCTTATTGTGCCAAAGAAGAAACTGGGAAGGAGGTATGATGTTCTTGATCGCTTTGTGAACAAATTTTTTTTCAGAAGTGCCTAAGTCTCACTGAAAGTCAGTGGGACTTGGGCTCCTCAGTAGCTTAACTACTTCCGAACATTTCTCCCTGTGTGTTGGGTCAGAGCTAGTCTGTTTGTATGATACTTCTCCCCAAATAAGTACTATGTTAGGAGCTCCCAATTCTGCAGACTCTTGAGTATGTGCTTATTTTTAGTGAGACAAGGTGGGTGAGTTAGTAGCTTTTATTGGACCTGTGTCTGTTGGTGGAAAGACAAGCTTGTGAGCTTATAAGTAGCTCAGAAGCTTGTCTCTTTCACTAACAGAAGTTGGTCCAATAAAAGATACTACCTCATGCACCTCGTCTCTCGTATCCTGGGACCATCATGGCTACAACCACACTGCAAACAACTTATGTAACGTCATCCTGCACCATAGAGCTCAATAGGAGTTTTGCAGTTGACTGCAATAGGAGCACAATTGTGTGTGTGTGTGTGTGTGTGTGTGTGTGTGTGAGAGAGAGAGAGTGAGTAACCCCTTTGAACCCAATAGGGCTACTGGTGTGCATGACTGTTTGCAGGTTGAGGCTCTTAGTGGTTAGGCCAGGGTGACAGAGTCTAGACTCACTTCTAATCTTGCATCCACCACTGTCTTGTTGCATGACCTCAGACAAGTCCCTAAACCGCTCTGTTCCTCAGTAAACCAGTATAATCTGTAAAATGGACATAAGGTATTTACCTGCCTCTGAGAATGTGATGGTTTAAATGTTAAAGCTTGCAACAGCATTTGAAAGGTCCTATATAAGTGCAAACCCCCCAAATAAACAAACTTATATTTAAACAGTATCTGGAAAAGGAACTAGTTTGCTTGATAAAAGCCTGTCCTGTTTCGTTGTCGAAAAACAAACTGAATCTGTGTGAAAACATATATTTCCTTTTGAGGGCTACATCTTGAGTTCTTTCACACTCAGCTTAATTGAAGCTCAGAAATAATTTAACATTCAAAAATGGCAGATATTTCTCTTTTATTCCTCTTTCTCCCCCCCACTTCCCACCCCACAGGATCGCTGTGCTCCAAGCCAAAGTGAAACTGATATGGATGTTCTAATAATGTCTGAGGTGTAGGGAAGGAGCATTTGGTCAGCTAATCATTATTATCCCTGTGGTGTTATAACATGACACACCTTAGAACACACAAAATCCAAACCAGCCAATCCCCCTCCCCCAATTCTGAAACAAATCAATCTCAAAAATAAATTAATGAAACCTACCCTGGAAAAGTGCCAGAGGCTCCATGAAATCAGCGAGGCACTTTGCTATTTACATGGAATGTGTTCTGATTCTGTGGCACTGGGCAGCCATGTAAAACCCTTAGATAGCTCAATATTACAGTTTGGCTCATCTCCATTTAGATATGTAGGAGGAGTGTGATTACAGCCCATGGTTTATCAGCTAGTAGTAAGTGCCATGGGGTCCATAGCTAACCCTTGCTGATCTCCTCTGATGGGTTAATTTGGAAATTGTATCTAATGCAAGTGCAGAACTATTATATCCATTAGCTTTATCACATTTGGGTGCAATCAGTTGTACAATACCAGGGCATTGCAGGGCAGAGTTGCCCTCTTCCACTTACAAACAAATCCCTAAGGAAGAAAAAATGATGGGAACTCTGATACTCAAAGATCTGCAACTACAGAATTTTGTGTGCATCTGGAGTTGATAGGCTTCTTTGTAACCCAGTTTGCTATGCAACCCTCTATATGTCTAACCTAGGAATCCTCTGAGAGAGGTATGAGCACATGTGATGCAGATATGGGAAGATGAATTTTTAGCAATTGAGTGGAAAACGAAAAGGCAAGCTGCTGAATGAGTGGAATTTGCATTAAAACCAATGTGAGTGTTTTATACTTTACGTAGTCCGCTTGGTAATACATACTGTCTTAAAGATCACTAGCTAAGAACTGAAGAGGTGAAACAAATAGGCTCGTTTGTGTCAGGCATTGGTAGTGGGGGAGAGAATCTTTTGAAGAGTGGGGTGGGGAGTTTAAAAAAGACTAACCCCAACAGAATCTTAGATTAGTTGAGGTTCAGTGAATGGCTTTGTTGAAAATTCAGGGAGAGAATTTAAATAGAGAAGAGCTGATAAGGTGCAGGGCATCACAGCTCTGTTTCCATAGTGACATTGTTCAAACAGAGGCTTAAAAGAACATGAATACCATCTCTGTTGAATTCTATAAGCGATACCAATCTTCCAGTGGGGGATACCAGTCATTGTTTTGTGTGATGGTTTTCCCCTCTAGATTGGGGGGGAGGGAGAAGGGGGTTGTGGGTAGACAAACTGTTGGTTTGAATGGCTACACTTTTCCCCTCAAGCCACTAGGTTCGTTCTTTCTCTCTTTTTGATTGGCAAGGAATATCCATATAATATGAAATAAAGTTTTGTTTTCTCTCATTTATATAATGCTCTTTCTCTCTCTTTTATTTTATATTTATTTTAATTATGAAAACTTGGGAGTATGATTCAAGAAAGGGTCCTTATTTTGCTTCTTATCAGTATTCCTCGCTAGTTGCATCCTTTCATCAGATGCAAGAGAAGACTCATTGTAAAGTAGCCTGGGTGTAATTGTAACTTTTTACCTTTCCACTCCACCTGGCCCTCAATCCCAAAACACAGCATATTTGATGGAAAATCCAACAGTAGCTTCCTTTTCTTCATATAAAGGTCCTGATGCTCTCCCATTGATTTCCCTGGGAGCAGGCCCTTGGCACATAGCTGTTTCAAGTTACAAACATTGGTTTTTTCCTTGTAAAAAAACTGCAGTACTGCAGATTTCCTTTCCATCACAAAGTAAGCTCTGAAAATAATCATAAAATCATCAGTTATAACTTACATCCTGCATATTTTGAGATGAAAAGCATACCAGTCATATCTGTCTGTCTAAATTATGATTTAAAAAATTATTAAAAAGACTATAGCTGGTTTTGGATACACTTGCACTTTTTTTATAACTGGCTGAATGAGCAACCTACCAGGAAGGGAGTTCAGTTTAGTCAGGGGAGATCGGGCATGTGTGAAAACACTGTCCACTTCCTCTTTAAAGGACTTACTTAAACTGCAGTGCTTAAAAAGACTGGGGTAGCATTCAGACCTATGTGGAATTTGTCAGGGTTAGAAACTCCCTACTATAATACAGGCCTGATTTTGCTGATAGTCTGGTTGGCTCCTTTGCTGCTTAACTTGTTTTTTTCATGACCTTTCTTACCAAATTATCAGAGGCAGCCGGAAGTCATTGGTGTTACACCTGATATGAATTTGATCGCTATCCCTGTGTGATCTAGGATCAAAAATAGTTCAAAGTGGAAAATCTTTATTAGATCATTGAAGCTCTCCTCCTGCAGGACAGGGCTAGTGCACTCAAAATACCCATGGTGAAATTCTAGGCTTATTGAAGTTAAAGGAAGTTTTGCTGTTAACTTAAGTGGGTACTACTGTACCCCTAAACTCTCCCTGCTGCATGTTACCAAACAATTAAAATGTAGTACATTCACACACCCGCTGTTGTCAGAGAAGAAATACTCCTTAAAGGTGTTTGAGAGCAGAGGGAAGACAAAGGGATATTTTTAGATGTGCAATGTCTTGGTATGAGTACACTTTTTTTAAAGGAACAGGTCTAAATATCTCACCTTTGTTTCTGTGGAAACTGTTTTAGGAAATGCATGTCTTTTTTAAAACAGCATTGCAAGAAAGATTGTCAAGAACAGACACAAAATATATTCATTTGACCTTTACAATGCTGATGCCAATAGCGCTGGCTGACATTTTTTTGAAATCAATTTTTTTTTTCAAAAATCTTTAATTTTTCAATTTTTTAAAAGAGAAAATTAGGGCTTTCTCCCCAGCACTTTTTAGTGGCAAAAGATGGGGAAGTGATAAGCTGAATCCCTCCCCCTTCCAAAATGAAACCACCAATTTTCAATGTAACATTTTTTTGAAAACAATTCAAATTGATGAAAAATGTTTTTTGAAACCTGTGAAAGAAAAATGACTGATGTTCTTTGTGAACCTTTGAAGATTTAAAAAATGGGTACTTTACTCCTCAAAACAACTTTCTCTAGGTGACTAGGCAAGTAGAACTCGGGTCCTCTGCCCCACTCCTGCCTTTGCATTGAAGTGTCACAGTCAGGAGTCCCCTATCGACTCCTCCTTTAAAGGATGACCTACCAGCTGTCTCCTCTCCCCTCCGACAGGAGATGGAGTGGTCTCATTGCTACTAGGTACCTTGCCCACTCTTAAGGGATAAATCTGTGGGAGAGTTTATGCAAAATCATTTTTCTAAGCTACCCTAAAAATCTCATATAATGCAGGGAAACGGGTTTAGTAGAAGAGGACTTGCGTTTCTGTGTGGTGTTTCATCAGTGCAGGTTCTCAATCCCAGTCAAGTCTAAATTTTATGGCCTTTATAGGAGCAGGAAGGGAGAGCAGCAGAGGGCTGTACCTACCAAGCTCCTTCTCCCTTTCTCTAAAAACACACATGCTGGGTGGCTGGCAAGGATCTTGCTTAGGGACATGAACTCCTTAAAGATACATTTATTCATCATGCCATTGCTACTTCCCATCACATGTCACCTTGTAATACTATAGAACATCTAGGCTTGTGACAGCAGCCACCAAAATTGGTGCACTTCTGTCTTAGGCCCTGAGACATACACATAGGTCTTGTCACCAGGGCTGGCTGAAACTTTTTTGATGGAATATTGGATTTTTGACCAAATGAAAAGAGTCAGTTTTCTGTCAAACTTTGGGTGGTTTTTTTTTTTTTCCGTGAAATATTTTAGTTAAAACGTCTGAAAATTTTTGTGGAAAACTTCAACAAAAACAGTGTGTTTAATTCTTCAAGGAGATGGGAGGGATTCAGGCCAGCTCTACTTCTGTGGGATTCTGTGCCCACGAAGGTATGTGAAGAAGTATCAGAAAACACCATAACAATGACTGACTACCCCATCATCACTTTGTCACAGATTTGTAGGGCCAGAAAGTACTTATGATTTAGCCTGATGTCCTGCATAACACAGGTCATATAATTTCACACTCTAGCCCAACAGTTTATAGTTGAACTAGACATAGTTCTCAACCAGAGGTACGTGTACTCCTGGGGGTACTCAGAAGTCTTCCAGGGGGTACATCAACTCGTCTAGATATCTGCCCAATTTTACAACAGGCTACATAAAAAGCCAGTCCAAACTAAAATTTCATACAGACAATGACTTGTTTATACTGCTTGATATAGTATACTCTGAAATGTTAAGTACAGTGTTTATATTCAAATTGGTTTACTTTATAATTATATGGTAAAAATGAGAAAGTATGCAATTTTTCAGTAATAGTGTGCTGTGACACTTTTTTTGTATTTTTATGTCTGATTTTTGTAAGTAGTTTTTTAAATGAGGTGAAACTTGGAGTACACAAGACAAATCAGACTCCTGAAAGGGGTACAGTAGTCTGGAAAGGCTGAGAGCCTCTGAACTAGAGCATATCTTCTAGGAAGGCTATCCAGGGTGGGACTCTGAGGGAGTCCAACTTTAAATATCCAATATGACTATCAATGGGATTTGGGCACCGAAGTCCATCTGGCTCCTCTGGAATTATCTGTTACTAAGTCTGCGAATTGGTCCCGGAAGTCACGAATTCTGTGACTTTCCATGATCTCTGTGACTTCTGCAGTGGCTGGCTCGAGGGCTGCTGGGGCAGTCTTGGGCCACCCTCCAACCAGCAACAGGAGAAGTTTGTGTGGGTGGCACAGGGCTGGGGGTTGGGGCACATGAGGGGGTGAGGGCTCTAGGCGGTGCTTGCCTCAGGGGGCTCCCCGGAAGTAGCAACATCCCTCAGCTCCTAGGGGGAGGTGCGGCCAGGGGGCTCTGTGCGCTGCCTCTGCCTGCAGGCACTGCCCTGCAGCTCCCATTGGCCATGGTTCCTGGCCAATGGAAGCTGCAGAGCCGGCGCTCAGGGAGGAGGCAGTACGCAAAGCTGTGTGGCCGCGCCTCTGCCAAGTTGCTGAGGGATGTCGCCGCTTCCAGGGAGGCGTGGAGCTGGGGAGGGGGTTGGCGGGGCTGGCAACCCCCAGCACCAGCGAGGGTCCCGGGCTGCGCGCTGCTGCCACCCACCCTCCCCAGAAGCAGCGGGGGCCCTGTCCCCTCCCCCCCCGAGCACCTGTGGCACCCCTGGGCCATCCCCATCCCCAAGATTTAGTCAGGGTATATAGTACAAATTATGGAGAGGTCACGGGCCGTGAATTTTTGTTTACTTCCCGGGACCTGCCCATGACTTTTACTAAAAATACCTGTGACTAAAACGTAGCCTTATCTAATACGCTAGCACCTACACACCCCTAAGTCTTAGCAAACTTAGCTACTTTTATCACTAGATTTAGTGACTTTTTTCATTTCCCTAGCGGGAAAATAAGTGTCAAAGTGACCAGTGACAAATCTAGAGACTTTCACTGCCAATTAGTGACATTCAGAGAAAGATGTCACCAATATAGTCACAAAATCATTCACAAGCAGCTCAATAGTGTTAATAAAATCCATTCCGTGTTCTTCTTACTACATTCTTTTGCACACCAAGTCAGTGGGGGCTGCAGTTTCCTTCCCAATGAGCAGAGGGCGCCCTCCTGATGATGAGAATGTACTGTTGTAGTTGCTTTTGGTGTGCAACAGATTGTAGTAAGAAGAACACAGAATGGATTTTATTAACACTATTGAGCTGCTTGTGAATGATTGTGTGACTATACTCGCCTGGGTGTGTGTGTGTGTATATTTATATATATATATAAAATAATTCTCTGGAAATTTTGTTCGGTGACATTTTTTTACTCCTTTTGAGCGCTTAAACAGCTACATCTAGCAACTTTTCACGGTTTGTCTGGTGAATTCCTGCTATGTGGAGTTGGCCGCCCCATTGTGCTAGGCACAGTACAAACACATAGTAAGAGGGAGAGTACCTGCACCTAAAAGTGTATGCTCAAAATAGACAAAACAGCCAAAGGGTTGGAAAAGGAAACGTTTGTCCTGATTTGATTGGTTAAGTGACTTGCCCAGGGTCACATAAGAAGTCAGGGGCAGGTCCAAGTCCAGTGCCTAAATCTCAAGACCATTCAAATCTATTACTTGATCATTTTAAAAATGTTTTAACCTACACAGTAAAAAGCTCTGTCCCAAAGAGCTGGCAAGGATGCTAATTGTGAGGTTGGGATTTTCCTCTGGAATGGAACATGCTTCTTTGCCATAAACCATCAAAAAGCCTTCAGAGGGTAATAATTTTCAGTTATTACCCATCCTGGCAGGATTTGATCTGCTGACTTTGTGTCCTGTTATCAAGCCCCTGAGCCATCCAGTTCTTCTGATTGCAGTGTTGGATACCAAGATCCTGGATGCTGTCATTGGACTGATGGATATTAGCTTATCTTAACTCTTTTTTGAAGACCTACTGTATGATCATTAGTCTTTAAAAATGGGTTGACATTGGTCAATATTATTTTTCAGGGTTAGCACTGAAGAACTAGAAAATAAAGAGCTTTCTACACTCCTTCTTTCCCTTCCAAAAGAATGTGCATTTGGTATCACTCATTACAGTTGTTTGAAATAAGAACATGACCTTCCTTCATAGCGTGATGTTGTTCTTTTTCGTAGACATTAAATACAGTGAATAAGTTTGTGAAGGAAACAGTCCTACTGAGAAATCTGACACTAGGATTTCTGAGGGGGGTGGTGGTGGGTTTTTTTCCTGCTTTTAAGTGGTGTGGAAAATGTTGATGCCAAAAAATAACAGATGAAATACTGATAAATGTGGGAATAATTTTATTTAAAACAGAGGCGAATTGGAAGGCAGCTGGTTTTCATCTTGTTTTGTTAACTTTTAAGGAGGAAAAAAAAAGAATTGACTGTATTGATTTATGTCCCCACTGTTGTGCCCTTGAAGGAATATGCATGAGTGCCGTGTAGAAGAAGCAAGCACGCAGTGTTTCTTTGGGCTTCTATTCATCAGAGGCTGTCTCTTCAGAAATGCAGTAGACTTTTCTCACAGGGCCCCATCCTGATCCATCAAAGTAAATGGCAAAACACCCATTGTCTAGGATGATAAATAATCCATAATAAAGAAACTTTAGTCACAGAACAACTTCGCACTAAATGGAGGCTTGGCTAGAAGTGGGATTGGAGTTATCATCTTGCAAAGCCTAGGTAGAATTCAGGGGTTCCCTTCCTAAGGGAAGTGGTGGTGCTGATCTTTGTGGTTAGGTAAAAATTCCCCTTTAGGTCACTGGGTTTTGCCTACTAAAGGTACTGAGGCTGGGATACGGTGGTATTTCGCTTTCTGTAGTGAGGTTGTGTGCTTTTCAGCACCTGCTAGCTTCCAAAGCTCAATCTGTCTTTTGGGAGAAAGTGATCCCTATACAGTATCCTAACCTACCAGTGAAGTTCCGAGGCTTAATTAATAGACTTGTGAAAGCTAGAGATGAAAAGGACCTATCTGGTCCATTTCCCTGTAAGTGCAAAATTGTTCTCTGAAGGACACTTTCTGCGTTTGATCTGATCCAGGCTTAAAAGTTCCAGATGACCAGGGTTTTTTCCCCCTTCCTAGAGAGACTATTCCACACGACTTTCTACCTAATTCTTGCCCTTTCTTAGTTTCATCCTGTTATTTCTAGTTACCATAAATTACCATGTATCGACCCAATTTATATCAATCCTTCAGATATTTGAAGGCTATTATGAGGATGAGGTAGAGGGCCTTAAAATATGCTCAGTGAAAGGAAGGATGGTCCAGCGGTTCAGATGTTGGCTTGAGTTTTAGGAGACCCAGGTTCAATTCCCTGCTCTGCCACAGACTTCCTGTGTGACCTTGGGCAAGTCACTCAGTCTGTGGGGACAATAGCACTTCCCTAATTCATAAAGGTGTTGTGAGAGTGAGAATAATAAAGGTTGTGAGGTGCTCAGAACTATGGTAATGGAGGCTACGTCTCCGGTAAGGTATTATATAATAAGTTATCCTATTTATTACTTTCCTTACTGCTACATCATCATCAGTGACTTGATTTGGGGGTGGGTTCTGTTTCCAAGGGCTTGGTTTTGTTTTACTAGACTGTTTTTAACATTTATTCAACACACGTAAAAAAAGAAATTAAAAATGTTTGAAAATATTTTACAACTAAAAACAAACAAGCAAGTCTTCATTGTAACAAACTCCCTTTTCTCTCTCCATTCTATTTTGTATAGTCTTTTGTGTAAGTTTCTTAAATGGCCCCAGATGTCCCTTTTCTGGGGGAGAATTGACTTTAGTGAGTAACTCTTGAGTTATGTTGTTTTTAAAGTCTGACAAAACAAGACAACGTTCTAGTGTAGGCCATGCTAAACTTGCTCAAAGAAGTGGAGAGACAAAAGAACAGCCAGAGCTCAGAAAAGCCCATTTTCCCCTCTGGGTTGCAGTTCAGTTGCTTGACAACTGCAGGCACAGTACACTGCCTATGACCCAAGTAACCCTGGACCCTGGCCTTACTTCCCGCTCTGGAAGATATTTGGCTAGGTTGCTCTTATTTTGTTACTCTATGGGAGGCAAGGATTTTTAACATCCCAAACTGATTATGGCAAAGCGCGGCAAGGTTAGGTCTCTTCGCTAAGCAAAAATCTTATCAAATGGTGAGCGGAGAGAAGGGGAATAAGTGAGGGTGGAATTGACATGTTAGGAGCTTTAGAGGTTGCTCTGGACACGCATGAACATGGGTTTCCTTTTCTAGGATCTGGAAAAGACCCAGCTAGGTGATGGTAAATCCTGGTGGGCTGGTTGTGCTAATGATGCTGGAGTGGCAGTGACAGGTTTCAGAGTAGCAGCCTTGTTAGTCTGTATCCGCAAAAAGAACAGGAGTACTTGTGGCACCTTAGAGACTAACAAATTTATTAGAGCATAAGCTTTCGTGGGCTACAACCCACTTCTTCGGATGCATTTAGAGTGAAACATATATTGAGGAGATATATATACACACATACAGAGAGCATGAACAGGTGGGAGTTGTCTTACCAACTCTGAGAGGCCAATTAAGTAAGAGAAAAAAAACTTTTGAAGTGATAATCAAGATAGCTCAGTACAGACAGTTTGATAAGAAGCAAGTGTGAAAATACTTACAAGGGGAGATAGATTCAATGTTTGTAATGGCTCAGCCATTCCCAGTCTTTATTTAATCCTGAGTTGATTGTGTCTAGTTTGCATATCAATTCCAGTTCAGCAGTCTCTCGTTGGAGTCTGTTTTTGAAGTTTTTCTGTTTTAAGATAGCCACCCGCAGGTCTGTCATAGAATGGCCAGACAGGTTAAAGTGTTCTCCCACTGGTTTTTGAGTATTATGATTCCTGATGTCAGATTTGTGTCCATTAATTCTTTTGCGTAGAGACTGTCCGGTTTGGCCAATGTACATGGCAGAGTGGCAGTGCTGTCCCAAGACAAGTATCAAATTGACAATTTATCAAGTTCTCTCGGGGGGAGGGGGGGAGAATGCTTCAAATGGGTGGCCATCTTGTTCCATCAAGAACATCCAATCAAATTTAACTTCCATGTGTCTAATATGGATATTTCCTCTCATTTTAGGATATTGGTTTGCTGCTGTGACAATTTTGTAATTTTCTAATTTAATTAGAAGTTGTGAAAGCCTCTCATCAGCAATTCTTTTAATTAAAGCAAACTCCATTTGTACCACTTGTCAACTCCATTTCTTATGTAGCTCAAGTTGCTTTGACCTCTTCTGCAGCCTATCCCATTAGAAATTCCAACGATAATTGATGTTGCTTTACCCACGGCTAAGTCTCCTTCATTATGCCTGCTTCCATCCATTGTGTGTATGCATTTCAGATAATCTTCACTTCTCTCAGATATTGTAATACACTGAGATTTTTTTTTATGATGTCTCTAGGACACTGTATTTCCCTGTAATAGTAACTTTAAGGGAATTTGTGATAGTTTTTAATGAATCATAAAATATTGTTTCATTATTCTATTTCCCCACTATCTCAGCTTCACTCCTTCAGAATCTTACAGTAAGCTAGTTCACCTGGAAACGTTCTCTGAAGGCAGCTATATTTCATGCCAGCAAATGAATGTGTGTTTTTATTTTTGTAATACTATCACTTCGCCCTGATCAGACTTCAGGGCAATACCACTGTCACATTAATGGTGTGCCAGCCAATGCAATACAACCTGTTGTAGCATAGCAGTTTGTCAACACCTGTGCTCTGTAGTGTTTTGAAAGTGTAGATACATTTGCTGCCCTCCCAGAGACTGGGAGCAGGAACTTGCAAGTTTCCCATTGTAATCAATAGGAAACCAACAAGTGCTTAGGGATGGGAAGTGTTCTCTCTTCCCTGGTCTGGCCCTGTGCCTATAACCGCATTGTATTATTTTAGCTAGCACTGCAGACACACTTCCAAGGTGAAGAGGTCAGGAAGTGGGGTACCCAGGGTGTCTTTCAGGTTTTCTTCCCTGTCCCTTTAAAATACAGGATACCCTAGAAAGCTCTCAGCATGCCTGCCTCAGAGAACAAAGCAGGCTCCACCATCTTAGGGACAATGCCTCAGTTAGACACCCTCCTTTCCCAGAACTCCCCTCAGGGTGATGTTGCTCTGTCATCCTATTGAAGCTCTGTGCCTTAAAGGTAGTGTTTCCCAAATTATGGGGATGGCCTCCTGGGAGGGCTAGCTGGGAGTGTGGGATATGGATGAGCATCACAACTGTTCTGTAGAATCTGTGTGACCTGAGTGTAACCGATGCAGCAATGCCTGTTGAGTTTACATAGAGCCCAAAACAGTAAGCTCGGAGGCACAGGCTCTGGCTTCCTCTGGGCCCTGGAGGGTGCTCAACCCCCGCCCCCCCCCACTGTGCCCCAGGCCCTGACCCCTTCCCCCAAGCCTACATCCCCCTTCCGCCTCTTCCCGCCCCTGTTCCACCCCAGGCCGTGCTCCCACCTCTTTTCCCCAAGGCTCCCGCCCCACCACTTCCCGTCCCCGCTCTACCCGTGCCCCAGTGGGAGCTGTGGAGCCAGTGCTCAGGCTGGGGGCAACATGCGGAGCCCCCTTGGCTGCCCCTCCATCTAGGAGCTGGAGGGATATGCCGGCTCCTTTCCAGGAGCCGCACGGAGCCAGGCAGGGAGTCTGCCTTAGCCCAGCTGCGCTGCCGGCTGGACTCTTAACAGCCAGGTCAGCGGTGCTGACCGGAGCCGTCAGGGTCCCTTTTCAACCGGGTGTTCTAGTCGAAAACTGGACACCTGGCAACCCTAGGTGCCATTGAACGAGGGGGCTTCATGTTCATGAAGTGGGGGAGTCAGTTTTCAAAAGTGTGGGAAAACACTGCTTTAAAGGCACAATTCCATCCCACATGTTTGCTAGTGACATATTTACGCACAGGCTGGATTGGTCAAAGCCCCAGGCAACAGTTAATGAGGGAAAACATGCAGTGATCACAAAGAAAAAGGATGCATAGATTTTATTTAAAAATGTTTCCACTGGAGTCAGTCATGCATTTCTCTAGTAGTCCATTTCATGCTCTCTGAACTTTTGGATGCTGTGTCTAAGGTATTCTTGTGTATACTTAAAGTTTTGTCTGTGTGCCAGACTTGGCATTGGTACTCTAGGCAGCCTGCAGGAGGAAGAGATAAATTTACTTTCCACTTGGGAAAGAGTAGCAAGTGTTCATCTTAATTTTATTTATCACCAAAAGAAGTTAAATCAAGTTGACGGGACAGAGTGATGCTGCTTTGCACTCGTGCTTAGAGGAGTTTGGAGTGACTTGCCCTTTAAAAAAAAAAAAAAGTGGTTTTGTGCTCATCTAAATTATAGAGCACTGAAGAAATTGCTTGTAGAGGTTCATGTTTCAAGGAAGCTCCAGCTGCTAAATTACCATCTCAAAAGGCTGAATTGTACTAAGAATCTAATTCTTTCTCTTTCTCTATATCAAACAAGTCCCAATCCTAAATTGCTCTAATTACAGGTTGTTTTTAATAATTCCAAATTGCTATATAGTTAAAGGACTTTCGTGTTCCAATTCAGAGGAAATGGCTGTTGGTTAGAAAGTGTTTTAGTATGGAATTAAGTCAAACAGTGCTGTAGTAATGCAGTTCAAAACATGCAATCTGGAAAGATTTAAAATATTCAGTACCCCCGAAAAGTAGTTATTAGATTAGAGCGAAAACAAACTGTGTGCATAAGCAAGAGCAAGGCTCTGGGAGACTGCAAAGAACACAAGATAGTAACCCTGTTTGAAGTTAATGATGGCAAAGTCCTATTAGAGTGAGTCATCCCTTTGCAAGAACAGGCTAGATAGTCCCTTTGACAGTCTATATCAGATATTAATCTGATACTGTTACTGATGTTAGCCAACAGGCCTTAGGAGGTACAAAGTCAGTTCATGCTGCGCCTGATCCTAAGCCCATTTAAGTGAATGGAAAGTTTCCATTGACGTTGGTGGGCTTTGGATTGGGCCCATGAATCCTGTTCTAGTTCTGAGTCTCTCTCTAAGTGTTCTTGTTAGTTCTATTTATTGGAAGGTTTCATGGCGACCCATTGCTACAGCATCTGAACGCCTTACACCTAAAATTGTTCTGCAAGTGGGAGGCAGAGGTGTTTCCCTTTCATTTCTTTGCAGGCTCTCGCTTGCCTTCCATCCTGGTCTACAAGCCCCTGTGCACACCCTCGGTTATAAAACACGTTAAGGTAGGGTTGACAGGTGTCCAGTTTTTGACCGGACCGCCCAGTGGAAAAGGGACCCTGCTGGCTCCAGTCAGCACCGCCAACTGGGCCGTTAAAAGTCCAGTTGGTGGTGCTGCGGGTCTAGGGCAGGCTAGTCCCTACCTGTCCTGGCACCGTGTCGTGGCCCGGAAGCGGCCAGCAGGCGAGCTCCTAGGCGGGGGGGCCATGGGGCTCCATGCGCTGTCCCTGCCCCGGGAACCATGGCCAGTGGGAGCGGGGGAGGCGGTGCCTGCGTGAGAGAGAAGCGCGGGAAGCCTCCTGCTCCCCCTTCCCCCCACCGCTTAGGAGCTGGACCTGCTGGCCACTTATGGGGCGCAACGCGGTGCCAGGACAGGCAGGAAGCCTGCCTTAGCCCCTCCATGCTGCGCCACTGAATGGGAGCCACCTGAGGTAAGCCCACACCCAAACCCCGAGCCCCTGCCCCAGCCCTGACCCCCCTCTCGCCTTCTGAACCCCTCAATCCCAGCCCAGAGCCCCCTCCTGCACCCCAAACCCCTCATTCCCAGAGCCTGCATCCCCAGTCAGAGCCCGCACCCCAACCCCCTGCCTCAACCCGCAGCCTCCTCCTGCACTCTGAATCTTTCGGCTCCTCCTCCCAGCCTGGAGCCCTCTCCTGCACTCCAAACCCCTTATCCTCAGCCCCCACCCCAGAGCCCGCACCTCCAGCCAGAGCTCTCACTGCCTCCTGCACCCCAACTCCCTGCCCCATCCCAGTAAAAGTGAGTGAGGGTGGGGGAGAGCGAGCCACCGAAGGAGGGAGAATGTAGTGAGCGGTGGGCAGGGCCTTGAGGAAGGGGCGGGGCTAGGATGTTCGGTTTTCTGTGATTAGAAAGTTGGCAACCCTATGCAGTTGGCATCTATCTGTCACAGTTTCACGATTAACTTCACGTTTGGCACCCTCCCACGCCGTTCCTCCTGGAGGGCACCCACTTAAGGTTCAAATCCCAGTCATCACTTCTTTCAGGCAGAGATGCATGTCTCCCTCCCTCCAGACCGGGGTTTAGGCTTGCAGTCTCTCTGCATTGCACTGTGGTTTCCCCAGCAGGTCTGATTGGGGTCCAACACCTGTGGCTAACCTTTCTCCAGGAGCTACAACAGTCTACCCCTGTTACCTACTAGTCTTCACAAAGCAAAATACATTTATTCTTAGGGTAAAAGCATTACAGAGAAAACACACCAAAAAATAAACGTTCTATATGCAAACCAAGAGCTTACCAAAGGGCAGGACACTCATCAATCTTATTCCCTAGTAAGCCCAAGTCTTCCACCAACATTGGGCCCCCTCCCTTGGGCAGAAGGTCCTGTATGTTTTCTGAATCAAAAGAAGGGCCTGTATTAGTTTAACCTCAGACTTTTGATGCCAAAAGCTCTTTCTTTGTCTGTCCGGTCTCTGAAAAACCCAGTTTTGAACCAGTATAAATGAGCCTCCCCAGGGCATGGTACCTCTCTTGATGTCTTTACTGCCTGAATTATTCACCTTAATTACCCCCCCTCCCACCCCCGCACACTATTTTTGGTTCCTGGAGGAACTGTGGTAGCTCTCCTCTCCCTCCAAGGTGCATACAATTCCTGCCCCATAGTGATACGTAAACCATTCATAAACTTAATACAAGATGGTCACCAAAGATATTACATGTGCTTGCAATATCTGTCACACCATCTATACAGCACAGCTTTGCAGCTGTGTAGAGCTGTGTTTTTGAAGCATGCTATGTTCAAACTCCATTCTGATTTGACATAGGTCATTGTCTCTAACTTATACATATGTTGCGGATTCAAAAGGGAAGAGACTGACCAAATGGTAGACTTGTGGAAGGTTTTAAATCTAAGCTCTGTTCTGTGTCCTATTTGTCCCCTGTATGTCCCAATCTCTTTCTTGCCTCCTAATTCCCCTCACAAGTTCCCTTCCATTGTTCCCAGACTTTCCCCCACTACTGGATCCTTCCCTTCCACCCAAGACCTCCTGCAATGTGTGTGTCACGTCCTTGGTTGTCATCTGGCTTTCTTCCCCCATACGCACTGTGACAGGTTGGATCACAGAAACCCCCTTGGGAACTGCCAACTGATGTGCCAAGACTACTTCTGCCCCTGCTTTCCCTGCCAGCTTGGGACTCCAGCACCCTGTCTTGTTGAGCCAGACATGCCAGTCTGCTCCAACACAGACCCAGGGTCTGAACCACATGCCCCAAAGCTGCAGACTTTAAACTGAAAGCAGCTTACAGAAGTGTTCCTGTCTTTAACACTCAGATGCCCAACTCCCAATGGGGTCTAAACCCCAAATAAATCCGTTTTACCCTGTATAAAGCTTATACAGGGTAAACTCATAAATTGCTCGCCCTCTATAACACTGATAGAGAGAGATGCACAGCTGTTTCTCCCTCTTCCCCCCCCCCCAGGTATTAATACATACTCTGGGTTAATTAATAAGTAAAAAGTGATGTTATTAAATACAGAAAGTAGGATTTAAGTGGTTCCAAGTAATAGCAGACAGAGCAAAGTGAATTACCAAGTAAAATAAAATAAAACAGCAAATCTGAGTCTAATACAGTAAAAAACTGAATACAGATAAAATCTCACCCTCAGAGATGTTTCAATAAGTTTATTTCACAGACTGGATGCCTTCCTAGTCTGGGCACAATCCTTTCCCCTGGCACAGCCCTTGCTCCAGCTCAGGTGGTAGCTAGGGGATTTCTCATGATGGCTGCCACCGTTGTTCTGTTCCACCCACTTGTATATCTTTTGCATAAGGTGGGAATCCTTTGTCCCTTTCTGGGTTCCCACCCCCCCTTCTAAATGGAAAGACACCAGGTTAAAGATGGATTCCAGTTCAGGTGACATGATCACATGTCACTGTAAGACTTCATTACCCACTTGTCAACACACACGTATACAGGAAGACTTACAGGTAAAACAGAGCCATCTACAGACAATTGTCCTGATTTATGGGAGTCATCAAGATTCCAAACCACCATTAATGGCCCACACTTTGAGGTCCTATTGCAGTTATGCAGTTATGTTTCATATTTCTAGTTTCAGACACAAGAGTGATACATTTATACAAATAGGATGACCACACTCAGTAGATTATAAGCTTTGTAATGATACCTTACAAGAGACCTTTTGCATGAAGCATATTCCAGTTACATTATATTCACACTCATTAGCATATTTTTATAAAATCATATAGAGTGCAATGTCACACGCACCTGAACCAACTCTTTCCTCCGAGCCATGATGGAACACAGACATGCATGCACTGGTGATCATATGGCCCTTTGTGTAAGGGTATTGCAGTGTCCTGGCCAAATTCTACATTGGGTAACTGAGCTCTAAATTGAGTAGCTACGGGATTCTGTGGCTGGATGTAGTATCACCTGCTCTAAACAGTTCTGATGATTTGTTGTATGCTACTAAATCTCCTACACCTCATCCCAGAAGTGGCTGCATTTCAGTGGTGGGTGTAATGATTCACGTATGTAATCTGTAATACTCATAAAAATGCTCTGGAAAGTGCCCTATATATTTCAGAGATTATTAATTCTACTGTTCTAGAAGCCATAGTATCTTCCCGGCAGGGCAGACCCAAAGATCAGCTTTGTTTTCCTGGCACTGAATCCAGCCAAGATCACTCATATTCAACTTCCTAAGAGATTGGAAACCACTGAAATGGATTGTTTTAAACTCTCTAATAAGTAATTCCCTATTACCACGAAGGATGCAGTTACTGCCAGCATTGTACAGGTTCTGAAAGTGGATTACATTAGCCCTTTGTTTGAAATCAAATGAGTTTACAACTCCACTTTAGAGTCTTTACAGCTTTAGAACAGAGCCAACAGAAACTGTTTAACAAGTCAATGCTTCTATGGGATTTGCACTGTTCTATCTTTAGCTTTCTGTAAGAGGGAGAGATTGTATTTTCTTGTGCTTTCAATTCACCCAGGGAAAATGATGCCGAGCATTAGAGCCTATTCAGTTTTGCCTTGCAACAGGTAGATAGCATTCATTCAAGTGCACATGCATCTATACATAATGAGTGGTAGCTTCCTCATAATGCTCCAGGTCTTTTTTAAAGCTTCCTCGGATCTGAGATGGCTTTATCTGAACAGACCAGTATTTGCAACACCCCTTTAAAACCAGCAGGTTTTTTATTATGTAGGGATTTCTTCATCCTCTACTGCACCCATTAGAGAAAGTACATTTTATTTAATTTATTATTTCCTTTCTATGGTAAGAGAACCTGGGACCGAAGGAAAGTGGCGTCACTGATTTAGGGCAGTTTGGGGCATCTTTAGATTGGCTGGCTAGGTCACCAAAAACACAATCCCCAACTGTTACTGAAACCGTGGGCGACAAGTCCTCAACCTCCTGTTCAGACCGTTAGTGCTGTGCTTTTCTTCACTGCTTCTATTGAAATCAGCGAACGAGAATTTCTTAGCTTCAACTGCAGATGAATTCTGCTGAAAAAATAAGACATGAGCTGTTTCCTATCAATTGTAGGGTTTTATTTATTTATCTATTTATTTATTTATTTATTTATTTTAAACCAGTGCACATGATGAAAAGGCTTGTGCCCAATATAAGGGCCAAAAAGGGACACAGAGGTGGGTGGATAAGTGCCATTGTTTCACTGAATGTTTGTGTCCTGGTTCTCTTGTTCATAACTCATGGGTGGAGGAAGATGCAATGAGAAAACACCATCCCTGCCTTAGAAATGGGATACCTATTGTCCATAGCATCTTACGTAGCCTGTCTCCAGGTTTTCGGTATGTATCTCTTCTTAGTAAGAGGTCAGGAATAGGAGAATCACTTCAGGGCTCCCCTTTCACAGCCTAGTGGTTTGGCAATGAACAATGAGATAAATTGGCTCTAAGGAAAGGCAAATCATAACTGCCTCATATTTAGGATTGAGAGAGAGAGGTTCAATCCTTGATTATACTCAAAGGTAACAGGAGGCTTAGTGATAGAAGTATCAGGGTGTACTGTCAGTTAGAAATACAAAAACAAATAGGGAACAAGACATTGTTAGCTCTCTAAAATTTTCCCTTCAAAGTTCCTGCCCAACCAAAATAGATTTAGGGCCTCTATTCTAGTCAACCTCTTTGACTAGAATAGAGGCCCTAAATAACCATTGCCATGGTGTCTCAGTGATTCAGTCTAGTCTCTTGGTTTGTGCATTCAGTTTTGTGTGCAATTAATTTCCCTTAGATATTGGTCTACCTCTTATGTGTGCCGGTTCTCAACCACTCAATTAAACACGGGTGACACAAGTACTTACAAAAGCTGGGGGTTCAAAAAGGGATGTGTGGTTTAAAAAAGCTGGCCCTTAAGCTATTTGTACTTGACTTTAGTAAAGCTTCTGATACTGTCTCACATGACCTTCTCATAAACAAACTAGGGAAATGCAACCTAGATGGAGCTACTATAAGGTGGGTGCAAAACTGGTTGGAAAATGGTTCCCAGAGAGTAGTTATCATTGGTTCACACTCATGCTGAAAGGACATAACAAGTGGGAGTCCCACGGGGTTCAGTTCTGTGTCCAGTTCTGTTCAATATCTTCATCAATGATTTAGATAATACCAAGCTGGGAGGGGTTGCACGTGCTTTGGAGGATAGGATTAAAATTCAAAATGATCTGGATGAAATGGTCTGAAGTTAATAAGATGAAATTCAATAAGGACAAATGCAAAGTACTCCACTTAGGAAGGAACAATTAGTTGCACACATACAAAATGGGAAATGACTGCCTAAGAAGGAATACTGTAGAAAGGGATCAGGGGTCATAGCGGACCACAAGCTAAATATGAGTCCACAGTGTAACACCTTTGGGGAAAAAAATGAACATCGTTCTGGGATGTATTAGTAGGAATGTTGTAAACAAGACATGAGAAATAATTCTTCTGCACTACTCGGCGCTGATTAGGTCTCAACTGGAGTATTGTGTCCAGTTCTGGGAGCCACATTTCAGGAAAGATGTGGACAAATTGGAGAGTCCAGAGAAGAGCAACAAAAATGATGAAAAGGCTAGAAAACATGACCTATGAGGGAAGATTGGAAAAAAACTGGGTTTGCTTAGTCTGGAGAAGAGAAGACTGAGGGGACTTGGCAAGTTTTCAAGTACATAAAAGGTTGTTACAAAGAGGAGGCAATAAAATTGTTGTTGTTAACTTCTGAGGTTAGGACAAGAAGCAATGGGCTTACCTTGCAGCAAGGGTGGTTTAGGTTGGACATTAGGAAAAGCTTCTTAACTGTCAGGGTGGTTGAGCACTGGAATAAATTGCCTAGGGAGGTTGTGGAGTTTTTTAAGAGCGGGTTAGCCAAACACCTGTCAGGGATGGGCTAGATAATACTAAGTCCTGCCATGAGCGGTCCCTGCTGGTCTTATGATTCTATGATTTGCACTTGCAACACTAGTTGGCAATGGGATCAAACCTGGTACTACTGTGACATTGCAGTCTATATAATTTTATAAAAATATGCTAATGAGTGAATATAATGTAACTGGAATATGCTTCATGCAAAAGGTCTCTTGTAAGGTATTATTACAAAGCTTATAATCTACTGAGCGTGATCATCCTATTGTATCTGAAACTAGAAATATAAAATATAACTCTGAGGGCCTATTGTAATTATGCAAAGTGTGGGCCATTAATGGTGGTTTGGAATCTTGATAACTCCCATTAACCAGGACAATTGTCTGCAGATGGGTGTGTTTTACCTGTATGTCTTCCTGTATACGTGTGTGCTGGCAAGTGGGCAATGAAGTCTTGCAGTGACATGTGATCATGTCACCTGAACTGGAATCCATCTTTAACCTGGTGTCTTTCCATTGAGAAGGAGGGGGTGGAAACCCAGAGAGGGACAAAGGATTCCCGCCTTATGCAAAAGATATATAAAGGGGTGGAACAGAACAAAGGGAAGAGAGGAGCCATCATGAAGAATCCCTAGCTACCACCTGAGCTGGAACAAGAGCTGTACCAGGGGAAAGAATTGTGCCCAGGCCTGGAAGGTGTCCAGTCTGAGGAAAAAACTTACTGAAGTATCTCTGAGGGTGAGATTATCTGTATTCAGTTTGATTAGACCTAGATTTGCGCATTTTATTTTATTTTGCTTGTGACTTACTTTGTTCTGTCTGTTACTACTTAGAACCACTTAAATCCCACTTTCTGTATTTAATAAAATCACTTTTTACTTATTAATTGACCCAGAGTATGTATTAATACCTGGGGGAGCAAACAACTGTGCATATCTCTCTATCAGTGTTATAGAGGGTGAACAATTTGAGTTTACCCTGTATAAGCTTTATACAGGGTAAAACGGATTTATTTGGGTTTAGACCCCATTGGGAGTTGAGCATCTGAGTGTTAAAGACAGGAACGCTTCTGTTAGCTGCTTTCAGGTAAACCTGCAGCTTTGGGGCAAGTAATTCAGACCCTGGGACTGTGTTGGAGCAGACGGGAGTGTCTGGCTCAGCAAGACAGGGTGCTGGAGTCCTGAGCTGGCAGGGAAAGCAGGGGTAGAAGTAGTCTTGGCATATCAGGTGGCAGCTCCCAAGAGGGTTTCTGTGATCCAACCCGTCACAACTACTTGATGTGAAAACATGAGCTTCTACTGCTTGAGCTGAATGACCCACCCTTTTAGCTTAAAGGTTGGAGCTGACTCATTGACCTCTAGGTGGTCCACCCACAAAAGGACAGAGCACCACACAGTGTAAGCATGCATCACATACTAGATCCTGATCTTGCATTAAATTTAAGTAGTAATTTAGACAAAATACAAGAAGCTTTTTTACTTTACATGCTAAGCAGGGATGATCTGTGTCTTTACCATTAACTCCTTTCTATATGCTTTGTTAGCTGTCTCCTCTAAAAGCTGGCTCCTGCAGCAGTGAAAAGTTTCCTAATACCACGTTGGGTCACTGGAGATGACAAGGGAAGAGAACCACCTGCTCTAGGCCACAACACTCCTTCCTTAAGGTCTCCCATCCAAGTACTGATGCAGCTCAGCCCTGCTTAGCATGTAAACTTAAAAGTATAACAGCACATTGTGATTTGGCTGCAGACTACTTGCCTCTGTGTAAGATTTTCACAGAGCTGGTTTTGGACAAATATCTTTTTAACTATCAATGCTACGTTAGCTGACATTGAACTTAGGAAGTTTCCAGTTTCACTAATAAAAAAGTTGGGGAGATGTGCTTGTAAATATTTCAGGGTAATTGTGTGTGGCTGATTCGGTGCCTAACAATTAACTTTTTCGATGTTATGTTTCCTTTGAAATACGTTGTGCCAGACGCTGATTAGCGTGACAGAGAAGGTATTGTAGAGATAACTTTGAATGTCTTGGCAGCAATTATTGTAGTTGTATGCCCCAAGAAAGAAACTTCTCACTGTGCATTGGGTATGTATGCATCATTCAATGAAGATTCAGATGAGGTTCACATGAAATTTTAGCCATTATTATTAGACATCCTTGATAATCATCTGAGCAACTTACAACAAAAGTACTGGCTAGTCCATCAGCATTTGTAATGCACTTGTCAGCATATTATACAGAGTGCTGGGTACAAAATGAAGCATCACACGTATGTGTCTATAAATGACATTTACCCACCCTCACTACAGTGATGGAGTGTAGTGCCTATCTATATAAAAATGACAACCCATCGGGAGATCTGGTTGAACAGTTATTTGCTTTGTGTCTGACAATTTAAAGCAAGGGTCTACTTCGTAGCATAGTCACAACCTTATTCTGTGCCCTACCAAACTATGCTAAAGCCTTGGGCTATTCTTGTGCAGAGACCGCCAGATTCACATAGCATGAGGTTGAGGTGTCAGTTACACAGCGAAATAGAATTTTCCTTTAATGTAGTAGGGGGACAATTGTATTGAAAGTCCATCAACAGAGTTGTACTTGTAAGGTACATGCCCCTTGCTCTCAGTCACTTCCCAATATCAGAAAAGGAAGGCAATCATAACTAGGGTGGCCACCTTTCTAATTGGTAACTGAACCCCTGAGGCCCCTCCCCCTGCTATGTCTCTTCCTCCCAAGGCCCCACCCCCATTGCTTGCTCCTCTTCCGCCTCACCCGTCGCCCACTAGATTGTCTCAAGGAGCCTGCCTGCAGGTAGGAGGCAGTCCCAGTTGAGCAGGGGCTGGTGCGGGTTAATGGGCTGGTGCCTCCACCTGCCCCATGGTAACCATACTTTTGGTTCAGGTGCCATTTAGAGTTGCCAGGTCCCTGAAAATCAGGCACCTTGCAACCCTAAATGACACCCAGACACAAAAGCCAAAAACTGGATATCTGGGTAAAACCCGGACAGGTGGCAGCCCTAATCATAACATCAAGGGAGCCGGTTAGGGCTGGAGTCCATAATTTCTGGATAAAATATCTCAGCCTTTTCTAAGTGCATAGGGCTGAAACCCAGAATGTAGATTGTGAGCATAGAGGCACTTTTTTTGGCCCTCTACTGAAGCTTTGTAAAGAAGCCAGGATCGACACAGGCTTGTGCTTAGTCTAGTGCTATGAGCTGGATGGAACCTTGTTATGGGTTGAGGTAAAAAAAATCCCACCTACGACAAAAGAAGAGTCTGAAACCACTCAGCAACTGTTTTTTCTGAATATTGTTTAGGGAAGGTGTGTATGTGTGGCAGAAGTCAGAACAGAAAAACTGGCAAAGACAGAGAGAGAGAGAGTGAGCCAAAAAGAGCAGCTTAGAGCAGCAGGCTGACCCTGGAAGACACCAGAGGAGAGTTTTTTTTTGTGTCAGGAGTACAAGCTGAAAAGGGTGCTCTTGGTGCTATGAGCAAAAGAAGCTCTTTCCTGCTATTTGATTCCTTCTGTGTTCATAGACACAGGATTTTGTACACTCTGTCTTTGATGCGGTTTTGTTTACTTACAATCAATTTCTACTTCCAACTGGAATGTCCCCAGGGCCCTGAAACTTTGACTGGCTGCTCAGATCAAAAAAGGGGCAACACTAGAATGCATGTCCAGGCGCTACAAAAGTGGCGTTGAGTGAACAATGAGATGTCTACAACTGATTCCTAAATACTTTTCTCTTCTGCAGTCACATCTATCTTTTAAAGCAAGCTCTTCTTTTGCAAGCATTGGGTCCTAGGTCTGGTACAGAAAACCCATAAGTTCATTGTGCCTGGGAGCACTTTTTTCAGAAGGAAGAAAAAGGTTTAATGCTATTTGTTCAACTCAGCCAGAGATCTACTGTTTTTAGTCTGAAATATCCTAAATGTGTTCTCAATTACCTTGTGCATATTTTAAAAGAATTAAATTTCCATCAAAGGATTTTGTGAACTGTTTGATCTTGCTGTGTCTAAAGAGCCCAATCTGACTGGAGATAATTTTGTCTGAGCACATATGGTACCATTGTAATGAATTGTGCTCATTGTGGGGTGTGACTTCAAGGGAAACCAGTCCATCTATTGGCTTAGTGAGCGCTGGCTTTTAATGGTGGGTGTGGAATGAGTAGCCAAGGCCTTGGCCCTGCAGCAGGTCTGAGGTTCTTCATACTATTTGGTGATTTAAGCTTTTGTTTCCTATATGATTTGTAACCTGGAGGGGGGTGCTCAGTTATTTAGTCCTCTCTGAATGGCCTGTGATGAGTTGTGAAACCCTAACTTGTTACAAAAACCTGAAAATAAAGAGGATTTGGTGGTGGTGGTATTGTTTGTTCCTATAGGCCCCATCTGAGATTGGGACCTCATTGTACTATATACTGTTCAAACACATAGTGAGAGACAGTTCCTGCACTGCAGATCTTAGTCTGAAGAGACAAGACAAAGGGGGGGAAGGGAAAAAAGAGGCATATAGAGAGGAAGTGACTTGTCCAAGGTCATGAAGGAAGTGAGTGGTTGAGCCACGAATAGAAGTTGTGTAGCCTGACCCCTAGTTCAGTGCTCGATCTACTAGACCATGCTGCCTTCCAGAAAGCCAGCTCTAACAGTATAAAGGTGGAAATCAATCGTCCATTCCTCACACAGGCAAATGACATTCACTAAACAGACAAAATATTGATATCTTCTGTAGATTTCTTGATTGGCCTAACACATTTCACATTATGCAGAAATTAGACCCCAATGACATGAAATGCCTTACATTTTCTCCTTAGAGAGCTGCTTATGCCCCATGAAAATCATTGACTGTTTAGAAGCAGTTCTCTTGCTGCACTATAGCATGCAATGTCTTTGTTCTTCATTCTTCAATACTGAGAGATCTTGTGTGAAAGCAGGACTTTTATTTCTTGGGAATTCTGTCTGCCCCCACTGCTTATTCCCCATCTGCAATCCTAACCCTCTCTTTGGGAGACTGGTGATCACATCCAGAAAGGTGGGAGGGAAGCTGTCAGTATTGCTGTTTGTATTGTACCAATACAGTTTCCAATGCTCTGCTAGAAATTTAAATTAATCTGCACTAAATTAACTAATTTTAAAAGGTACTGCACCAAATTAATTTAGGGACACATGATTATATGCATTTATATGGCAGCTTTAATTACCAAGCCCTTGCTGATGTGATTGCTCAGGAAATGTCTGATGTCACAAACAGATGTCACGTGGAAAATAAGCAGCAGCAGGTGAATTGTTAAGAAACAAAGATCATTTTTATGCAGATATCTTCTATATTAAACAACGAGGGGAGAGAAAACCAGACATTCTGTAGAGCAAAAGCTTAATTGTTTCTAAACCGAGAAGGGCTTGTTTTCCAAAAATTTCAACTAGTTATGGGAAAGGCTGTAATGAGAGACAGAGCTGCTTTTCATCCAGTTTGCAAATTCAGTTCCAACAAACATGACAAATAAAAGTTCCCATTTATGAGGGTTTTGGGGCAAAAAAATTGCTATTCACAAAACTCTTGCTCTTTTTCATTTCCACTTTGTGATATTTGCTACCTATCTGACTGCATCGTTACTATAAGGCTATGGAAGACTGTATGAAATTATATCAGTGGAAAATCGCTAAATTGGGGTGGGCAAACTTTTAGGCCTGAGGGCCACATCAGGGAATAGAAATTGTATGGCAGGACATGAATGCTCACAAGCGAACACGTGTGATATTCAAGCTAAGAGGGCTAATATAATCCTTGGATGTATAAGCAAGGAAATATCAAGCAGGAGTAGGAAGGTGGTATTACCTTTGTATAAGGCATTGGCGAGACCATTACTAGAAATCTGTGTCCAGTTCTGGTGCCCACACTTCAAAAAGGAAGCCAAAACCTTGGAAAATGTTCAGAAAAGAGCTGTAAAGATGCGTAAGGGTCTGGAAAACATGCATTATAGTGAAAGACTAAAGGAGCTCAATAGAACTATTTTTTCAAAAAGAAGGTGAACAGGTGACTTGATCATGGTCTACAAGTACCTGCATGAGGAAGAGATTTCCAATATATTTAATTTAGCAGAAAAATCACGAGTGAATGTCTTTCTAAAAGAATGCCCCACCAGAAATCATAGGTTTAATGGAGAAATTATTGGGTGTGGCTTTTTGGCCTGTGTTATGCAGGAGGTCATGCTAGATGATCACAGTAGTCTCTTCTGCCCTTATGATCTATTAAACTTCTTGGTCACTTGTTTGAAATTAGTTCAAGCCTTCAATTGGTGGTTTTATTTTATATGAGGAAATCTGTATAATCTGAAAGCCTATGTGAAATAAGCTAATGATTTAGACCTATTTAAAGAGGACAGGGGTCTGTGATTAAAAAGTATCATCATCACAGGTAGTGTCAGGAGAGAGTCTCTTCAGAGAGGCCATGGATTGAATGGGCCTGGTGAACAATGTTGAAGATTAATTTAATTTAATTATTGTTATCCTATTGATTTATAACTAAACTTCTGTGTTAAATCACTAGGCTGTCTTCCTCAGATCACCTAGTTAAGTGCTATAGCCTAGATGAGGGCTAGAATCTCCTTTCGCTTGTATTGATGTAAATCAGGAGTAATTACACTGAAGTCAGCAGAGATGACATGGAACAGAACTGGTATAAGTGAAGAGATCAGGCCTGTGGCTGTGCTCAGAGCACAGGACTGAGACAGGAACTCCTGAGTTCTAACTCCATCTCTGTGCCCTTGAGGAAGTTACCTTGGCACAAAACTTTACAGGTGAGCCTGCAAAAGTGTGTGTGTCTGGCCAGCACGCATGTAAATCTGGGGTTTGCACTCAGATATACCTGAGTTTAATAGATCATAAGGGCAGAAGAGACTACTGTGATCATCTAGCATGTAAATCAGACTAGCTTATGAAAATGTCAACCTTAACTTCTGTACCTTATTTTCTGTCATCTCTAGTTGTAATTCTCATTTATAAAGAGCTGAAGATGGAAAGTTTTATAAGTGCAGGGTTTGATATTAACTGTCAGCCACAGAGAGATCTGTTATCTTTTTCCATAAATGTCATATAAAGACTGGATGGATTTTAAAATCTCTCACTTCTCCACTCACACCCAAACTTTAAAATAAAAAATAGCTTATAAAACACAGGAAAGAAACCTACTTTATGGGATAACCATCGATAGACATTGAAAACATTTGGTACATTGTACCAAGAGAACAACTCTTAGACATCATTTTGAAATCCTCTTTAAGTCACATTGTTAGAAGCTTCTTGCAATATGTAGACAACACAATGCAAGTAAAATATTATATAGATTGAAATATTGATGGCCCAATAACTTGCAGTCCCAAATACATAATAATTATATTATTTAAAAAGTTGATTATACACAGTATCTAAAAACAATATTGTTACTGATTTGAGAAAGAAAGAGAGTATTGAAAAACAACCAGGTTTGCTAGCAGAGATTTCAAGTGAGTAATATGGCAGTATTTCAGCCATCAGGCAAAAAATTGGCCTGTATCATTGCTTTCCATGCAAACAGATTTTTTTTCAAATAACAGTATTTCATCAGACTGTTTTATTCCAAGACATAAATCATTCTTAGTGAAACTGAGCTTTATTTTTTATTATTTATTCAGGTTGGAAATGGCCTCCATATTGCTCTCAGACCCATATAAACTGAATAGCTTAGTAACTAATAAAAACTTCAGCAAAGAGGTTTTATTGGAGACTACATCTAATGTGGACAGAAGAAGGAAGCTGTACCTGTCAGTCACTTGGAATGGGCAAGGAGGTTCTTGAAGATGAGGTGGTGAATGCTTCATGAAACCATCCTCGCATGCAGCCCAACCACTGCACTTCAGTTTTCATATAGCTTTTTTTTCCTGTATGCCTTATGAACAGCATCTGATGTACAGAACGGAATGTAATTCTCTGCTTTGGACATGACTTTGCTAAGCAAGACAGTTTAGTGCTGCATGTCAAACACGTTAATCATTGCTACCACCAATATCCCTTTCTCTGGAAGAGACTAAGTGTTTAATTCTTCCCTGTCTGTTTAGCATTTGGGAAGCTGAATTTTGGTACAGAATTCACAAGCCCTTACATTTTTGAGAAGAATAGTCAAGAAGTAGTTGTCAGTGGAGCCCTTCAATAGTCAGACCTCAGATCTTTTCTCAGTAGAGTGTTTTCAGGGTCATAAGTGAAGTTAAGGAATAAGGTGGATTGCTTTCCCTCTTGCAGGTCTGGAATATCCCCCTTTAAAAGGAGCTCTGGTTGGCGTAATCTCTTCTTTTGTGCAATTCACCTGTAAAAGAGTACCTCAGAATTCTCTCCTGTTTCTGGAGAGCTGGGAAGGCTCTACTATAAAATGGATCTCTTTCACCCACCTCCGTATCTCCGGTGGGGATCCATGGTGATACTGTGGGAAATCCCACCAAAACAAGTCCAGAACCATCATCTGCGTGCGTCAGCGTGGGGGAGAGGAGAACCCCAACACTCTGCTGTTTCCAGAAGAAATAAAGGGCTGGAAAATGCTGCTGTGTTCTGTGTGGTCTTGAGACCAATCATAGAATCATAGAAAATCAGGGTTGGAAGGACCTCAGGAGGTCATCTAGTCCAACCCGCTGCTCAAAGCAGGACCAATCCCCAACTAAATCATCCCAGCCAGGGCTTCGTCAAGCCTGACCTTAAAAACCTCTAAGGAAGGAGATTCCACCACCTCCCTAGGTAACCCATTCCAGTGCTTCACCACCCTCCTAGTGAAAGTTTTTCCTAATATCCAACCTAAACCTCCCCCACTGCAACTTGAGATGCAAATCTGAATGTTTCCTCTACAGAGACTTATTTGACTATTGCTAACATTAGGAGGCAATCCTCTGTCATTCTGATAGACAGGGAACTGCTTTCATAGGAGTAGTGAGTGTCTGTAATTAGTGCATTCCACAGCTCCCTATTTATATGGACGCGAGTTAAACTATACACATATGACATTGTTCCACATCTAGCTGCAGGAGCACATGCTTATCATCCTGGTCACTTGCATTTTATCCCTTTTTCCCACCTCTGATCTTTCCGTTTTTTAGGCTCTACGTGCTTTAGAACTGGCACTGTGGCTTCATCTGTGTTTGGAAAGCACATGGTAGGAGCTTCAGTAATATAGATAGTAACTCTCAACGTTTGGGAGGAGTCAGTTTAACAGAGATGGATGGCCATACTTAAATGCTGCACTAGAACAATCTTAGGACATAATTTGTCCCCCATGGTATCAAAAAAATTGGAAACATGACCATTTTTTCCCATAGATGAACCAGTTATCCAAGTCCCATTTATTTTTCTTGCTTAGCCATTGTGTGCTCAACACCACATAGAAAATATTCAGCGTCTGGCACAAAGAGCTTACATTCTTACAGGCTACACTGTGTCTGTCCCCTGCATGGGCATGCGAGAAGTTGAGAGTACTAATCACCACAGAATGGGTAGAGAAAGTGCAGCTGTGGCTCTGTCTTACTTCTGCACATGCCCACGGTGAAGGGGCACACTCTACATTCTCTCAAGGGTTGCAGAACCAGGCAGGTAAAACCAGGGTATGCAGAATCAGGCACATACTGAAACCTTGCATGTAAAAATCTCAGCCTAAAGCATCTGAGAAAGTTACAAGCAAGTAGAAAAGGGTGGGGCTGCAATGATTGATGGTTGGGACTTGACCTTAATCTATAGCATGAGCTACTTGTGCACGCTGCAGTGTACCACGTGAGCCAGATATATTGGAACTTATGAACAACAGAAAGGGAGAAAAGGTTGTCCCAAGGATAGAAGTTATTGTTGAAAATAGAATCATTATTGCACAGTGCTCATAAAGCAAGGGAAACTAAACATTCCTTTGTTGAGATGGGAATGGAGGGAAATACTTTACATTGTTCATTGAAAACCACTAAGGAAAATGGTTCTGTCTAGTGGGGGATGTCTGTATTTTTGCCTGGCATAGCCCAGCTCTGATTAACTGAAGCTTGGGTATGTCTCCTGTGGCCGGACTATCCCAACTCTCTGCTGTGGGTCACATATCCCCACAGCAGCAAAGAGAATGCTAGCTACCTTTAAGGGACCATGCTAAATGAACCATAGCCCCCGGTAAAAGCAGATGAACTATCTTTTGTAATCCTTCCAACTAGCTCTCCTGAATGTCTGTTTCAGGTATTCCCCAAGACTTAAAATAGGATTATACCATACAGTCCATAAAGGAGAGAGCAAATTGTTTTGAGCACAAAAGCAAGAATTTGAACTAAAAGCTCCCCTTCAAATTACCTTAACATCTTGTGTCTCATGGAAAAGAAACAACTTTAATCTGACACAGCCCTGTTCTAAATAAAGGCCTTTCAATAACTGCATTTTCCAACAATCGCGTGTCTGTCCCCATTGGACCTCTAAATAAAGTCTGTATAAAGCCCATAAGGCAGTAGCTCTGTTGTTACAGTTTAGTTAATTTGATACAGTTGGTTTGGATCACTTTGCCCCTAGAAGGGCTGTGCATTAAAACTTGCAGTGAATTTCCATTTTCTCCATTATCAAATGATGTCATTGTGGGCCCAAGGAAGGAACATGGATGTAGCCAGAGCAGTAAAGATTTACAGGAATAGAAACTCTGTAAAGATTTGGATTAAAGGATAATTCCAAAGAATTTGGTGTATTTTTGCAGTGTCCAAAACTAGATAGTTTTATTTTTTCGGTGTGTGCTTTGGAGTTAATGAAAAGTCAGGGGGCTGACAGCAGTTGACCATGTGCAGACAGGCAGGTGCTCTTTTATCTTTTCTCTTTGGCTGTGCTGTTGCATTTCAATCCTGCAAAAAAGGCAAATATCATTCTGGGCTGCATTCACAGGAGTGTTGTAAGCAAACACGAGAGTAATTCTTCTGCTCTACTCTGCACTGCACTGATTAGGCCTCAACTGGAGTATTGTGTCCCGTTCTGGGAGCCACATTTCAGGAAAGTTGTGGACAAATTGGAGAAAGTCCAGAGGACAACAAAAATGATGAAAGGTCTAGAAAACATGACCTATGAGGGAAGATTGAAAAAACTGGCTTTGTTTAGTCTGGAGAAGAGAAGACTGAGGGGGGGACATGACAACAGTTTTCAAGTACATAAAAGGTTGTTACAAAAAGGAGGCTGAAAAATTATTGTGAATCTCTGAGGTTAGGACAAGAAGCAATGGGCTTAAATTGCAGCAAGGGTGGTTTAGGTTGGACATTAGGAAAAGCTTCTTAACTGTCAGGGTGGTTGAGCACTGGAATAAATTGTCTAGGGAAGTTGTGGAATCTCCGTCATTGGAGACTTTTTAAGAGCAGGTTAGACAACCACATGTCCGGAATGGTCTAGTTATTAATTTGTCCTGCCTTGAGTGCAGGGGACTGGACTAGATGACCTCTCGAGGTCCCTTCCAGTCCTATGATTCTATTGTGGTAAATGGAAGACATCAGTTTCCATGTCTGTTAAGTCTATATCTTTCCCCAAGCAGTAGAATCACTTAAATCTCTCTGTGGTTATGAGATTCTTTAGATCTTGCGTCCCTTTGCTGTGAATGGACCCTTTCACCCTCTTTCTTTTTTTTTTGCTGTCAAACAGCTGATATGCAAGAATAACCAGGCTCTCAGACATCTAAATGGAATTAGTTGGTTCCAGAAGGCTAGTTTGATCCTGTAAGTCACACCCTTAAAAGGAGTAATTTTTGATTCAGCTAGTTTAAAGCTTCAGAACAGACATTCAAATGCGCTGCTTGTTCTGGTGAAATAAACGATAGGAAACTATAGGAAAACTATATAAACTATCTAGGAAATAAACTGTAACAATTAATTTAAACCTTCTGACTTTTATGTCTGTCTGGGTTGAATGCATGGCATACGTTCTTTTCTAGGCTATAGTTAAGCCATTTCTAATAGCTGGAAGACTGATGCTGCTTCCGTGTCCCATTTACCAAATTTACATGTTGTGGCAAAAATACCATGTAGCATCATGCTTCACTTTTAGTGAAATCTATAATGGTGTGCTGGTTTTCACCTCTAAATGTGGTAAAAATTGTCGTGGAAAGAATCACCCACGCAGTGATTTTAGTTCACAGACTCAGAGCCTGAGGCCAGTTTATTGACATACAAACCAGTGCGCACTGGGGTGCAGCTCGAAAGCTGGCACACCGAACAGCAGCACGCAGGCTGCTTTTATTCACTAAAACCACAAGCATGATACAATTAATACGTCATTAGTTAAGAAATTAAGAACCAATCATAAGCTGGGCATATAGTGGACACGAGCTCGGGGACAAATCACAAGCCGGGCTTGGGGTGAACACGCGCTGATCACGAGCTGGGGTGTTGGGTTGGGGTCACTCTTCCCTCCTCCCCTTGCCCTCTTTCTTAATGTTCCGAGAAGTGGGTGTAATTGGGCATGGGGACATTCGGTGGTTTTCCGCAAGGGTGGTGCTCGGCCCTAGCTTGGGTACATTTCTTAAGACTTGGTACATGTCATTTTCCGGGAGATTTCGGCAAAGGCTAAGGGGGGCTTTTCAGGAGATGCTTAAAGGGGAACTATTATAGGTTATTTGCAGATAGTTGGAATTGGAGAATTTGCAGATAGCTACAACTGCAAGAGTGATTAGTTCTTTGCAAAAGCAATTTCTTAATGTATTTCATAAACTTGCGGTTAATATATTCTGTGTTTCTTTCCTTCCTCTCTTTCCCTCCTCTGTGACTACTTTTGTCTGGGTTTTGGCAGAGAATTGATTTGAGCAGTATTGTTCAGGCCTTTAGGCCTTCTCTACTCTGCACAAAGGTCACCATCATGACAGCCTTTTGTTGGAGGTGTTTTAGGGCCTGTAGGCCCAGAACTTTGGCTATCGGAAAGAAGGCCCCCCTGTCCTGTTCCTCCACAAAATGAAAAATTACACTAAGGAAAAGAGAAAATCCTAAGGAGACGTATTAACAAGAAAATTGTCTGCCCTGCTAGGAGTTTGCAGCTGTAATCTACCTCACATTTTAAATCTCTTACTCAGGCTCCTATAGACTTAGTAATTTGGGTTTTAAAAATTGAGCCATGCTGCTCCAGAGTCCTTACTGTAAGTTATATATTTTTATTATAGATTAATAAATTTTGACTATGAAATACTTTTAAAAGAGCAAGAACTTCCTGGTCAGTAAAATTTTTGAATCTGGAAACCTCAGTGTACTGGCAAACATGTGGCCAAAATTATGCTCTTGTCTGTTGCTAGGATACTGGCCTCTATATAGAACATATTTTTAAAATGACTTGGTGTGTAGGGAGAGAAAAAAGTAAACCCAAACAATATGCAAGCAAATCTTTAAATATTTAAGTTAACAGATGTATTTCTACTTGAGACACTTGGGAATTTTTTTTTTTTTATTATTTTGGCTTCTAATGCTGAATCCAGGGTAGGTCTCTCTCTCTCGCTCGCTCTCTTTTTTTTTTTAACAAGCGCAAAAACATTTTCACTCTGTGGATGAATTGTGTAACTTCAAGCAGATGCCTCATTGTACATCTGCTTAGGTTTTATCAGACCTCCATTCCTGTGCCTTAATCTTGGTTTTAATGCTTTTGGCCTTGTTGCTTTTCATGCCTCTGTAATTCAAGATCTATCAGTGTTGCTATTCAAGCATTTATTTTCTGAGCTGTATAGCTAGATGCAAAAATCTCTCATAATCCTGCCGAATGTTAAGCACCCCCAAATGCTTAGCACTTTACATGTTTCAGCCTGAAGGGCCCAGTCTGTGCTCTGTATCCCCTTTCCATTGTCTTAATCTGTTTGGTGTCTGTTTAGGCCCCAGTCTTGAAAACACGCAAGCTTAACTTTGAGTTCAATTAAATGACTTCTGTGTAAAGTTCAGCATGTGCCTAAGTGTTTTCATCAGAGCCCTGGACTGTAAACTTGTTGGGGCAGGGACTGTGGCCAGAATTTTCAAACCTGGGGGGGGGCAAAGTTTTGCACCCATGTAGTCTGTGGGATTTTGCAAGTGCACAATACTTGTGGCTCCTATTGACTTCAGTGGGATTTTTAAAAATCACTTCAAAATTGAAAAGTGATTTTTAATCTGTTTTTTTTTTTTTAAAACAGTTTGCCCGTCTCTCCGTTTATAGAGGGATGGAGGGGAATAACAGTTGGTTTCAGGGATTGAAAATATTTTTATAAGAAAAAGAAGACATTAGAAAATCAGTGAAAACATGTGGCTTTTCTGTGTCATTCCCTTGAGCCCCAAAGTAAAGGACCAGTTTAACTTCTATTAAATGTACCCTGCAAAGTGCATCCACCCACTGACCATCTTGATCTTGCTGGAGTAATAAATATCTAGCTCTTATATAACAACCAGGGCGGGTGCAAGGATGTTTTGCGCCCTAGGCGAAACTTCCACCTTGCACCCCCGCCCCCCCCCCCCCCCCCCGTCGGGTGCCCCCCCCCCCCCCCCCCCACCCTGAGGCGCCCCCCCAGCGGCAGCTCCTCCTGGTCCGGGGAGCCGTGCGGCAGCTCCCCGCCCCAGCTCACCTCTGCTCCGCCTCCTCCCCAAGCACGCTGTCACCGCTCCACTTCTCCCACCTCCCAGGCTTGCAGCGCCAATCAGCTGTTTGGAGCCGCAAGCCTGGGATGGGAGGGAGAGAAGCAGAGCGGGGCGGCGTGCTCGGGGAGGAGGCGGAGCAGAGGTGAGCTGGGGCGGGGAGTTCCCCTGCAGGCGGCCCTCCCCGCGCCCCCCTTCCCCAGCTCCCTCCTCCTAAATGCCGACGACGACTGGGGCGGCCAAAGATCCAGTTGCTGCCGAAGGACCCGAAATGCCGCCCGCAATATGCTAGTGCCCTAGGCGACCGCCTAGGTCGCCTAATGGGTTGCACCGGCCCTCATAACATACAAGCTGTCAGCTCAAGAACTGGTTTGGGGGTCACTTGGTTTCTATTTCCATGCACAAGGTGCAGGAGGTCCAGCACCAAATGGGTTAAAAGACAGACACTCCAAATTTAAGAGAGAATTTGTTAAAATACCCAGTGTAAAAAAGGCAATAGAAAAGAGCCCACAAAAATCCTCTACTAGCCTCTGAAAGATACCACAGAACCTTTCCTAAAGCAAGGTTTAAAAGCTGTTTAAAAATGCAGCAAGGCACCAGAAAATTTATCACTAGAGCTGGTTGAAATGCATGATGGAAAGAGGGATGGTTCAAGAAGCTTTTTTTATTGTTTTTTCAGAGAATATTTTCCTATAATCTCTGGTTACTGTAATAATAATATTTTCCACTTCTATGTGTAAATGCCTTCCACCTGAGAATCTAAGAGAGCTCTAACTGATGAAGCCTGCCAAAAGGCCTGATCTAAAGCCCATTAAAGTCAATGGGAGTTTCTCCAATGGACTGTGGATCAGGCCTCATGTCCTTGATAGGTAAGTAGGAACCATAGAGATGCTAAGTAAGGAGTTATGCCACTATGACCTTAGTTTTGGTTTTTATACAACCTGTCTCAAACTCTAGGCACCTATCAAAATTAAAGGTCTTTCTATGCAAATTTAAAATCAGACATAATTACAAATATCTTCATGTACCATCACTTAGCAGACCCATAATTAAATAAGAACACAAATAATAAAGCCCCAATACTGTAAACATATAACTGCGTACTTAAACTTATGCATAAGCATAATCCCATTGAATTTGGCTAAAACTCTTTCTACACAAATTTTAACTCAGTGGGGTTACTGCCATGCATAAGAGTTTGCAGGATCTGGAACGAAGCAGTAACTCCATGTGAAACCTTGGTCAAGCTGCATCAGTGATGAAGATGGTGACAAACACCGAGATCTGATTCCCATTCTCCTGATGGAACTATTTGACCAAGGAGACCGTGATCTGGTCTGAGTTATACACGCCTTTGTCACCTCTTGTCTATACTACAGCAATGTGTTATAGCTGGACATGAAGCTAACAGCCCTTAATACCTCCAATTAGTACAGAACTCTGCATCACGTCTCCTGAGCAACACAGGCTACCACACATACATCAAATCTGTTATCCACTTTCTACGCAAACTCCCCATAGAATATTGAATCACGTTCAAGGGCTGAGTCTTTGACTTGAAGGTGCTCAGTGGGACTGGGCCCAGCATATCTAAAAGATCTTCTATCACTCTGGGATGAGGACCGTGACCAACAACTCCACTCCCTGGGTACAATGGAACTTTCTGCCATAAGGCTAATGTTCACTTGTACAGGACACAGAACTTTCTAGGGGCCCCTCAGAGTTTATTCCAAACTCTCACTGGAGCTACGGACCATCACAAACCTCATCACCTTCTGTTCCAAGTGCAAGGATCACTTCTTTGAACTGCCTTCTCTAACATAAACACAGAGCAGTTGTGTTCATTTAAAAATAAAAAACAAATCCAAACCTTACCAGAAGAAAACACTTCTCTGCACACACAATTCTCCCCATGGGAAGAAGGTGAGAAAGAGAATGAACCACACAGGACAGAAGTTAGTCATGATGCTTAATACACTGCTGTATAGAATGGAATAGACCAAACTAGAAACAGTCACCGCAGTTGAAAACAAATGATTCCACTGCTCTCCAGAGGCCAATCAAACAACAAAAATCCTCCCGTCCCCATTTTATTTCCCCTCTTTGTCGTCTTCATCTTTCATGTATAGGTTGGCTTCCTGGGCCTAGAAAAACATGTGCCAGATGTATCCAGAAGGATGGCTCTTCTACTTAGACTGCCTCCCCATGTTCTTTTCACTTCCTGTTTTAAGCTCTAGTGTAGTGTGGCTATACAGGGTTGTCACGTTTGTCTTTGTGATTCTGAAATCCCTGTAATATATAGCACATACTCATGTACCCGGTCAATTATTATTTCATTTACAACAGCGCCATTGGCATCCCTGGGGTTACTCCAGATTTACATAAATGTAACCGCAATAGCTGGCCTACCGTCTGTAAAGCTCTCTGTGAATGTAAAGGCATAATTAACAAGTACGTTAATATTTAATGAGAAATTAAATAATAGAGCCTTTTAAAAATTAAAAACTCCGGAAGACATTCACACAGCAGCTATCATCCGACTGTTGCTTATGTGGCATATAGGGAAGCTGGAACCTGATGAGCACAGGGAGTCTGATGGCTTTTCCATGCCTACTCCTTGCCTGGCAGGAAACATTGTTTGGAATGTCTTTTGGAACTGTGAGGAATCAGTTCAAGTGTGTTACAGCTTTGTATATATCTCTTCCTTAGTTTGCTGCAGCACCATATAATAAAAATGATTCAACAGTAAGATTTCTGTCCCAGTTTAACATAAGATTATTTTATTGTCAAGCCCAGAAGCCAAAGACCTTTGCATGAGGCAGTGAATGAAGCTGCTGGGTACTGTCTCTCTCTGAATCTTCCCATATATCAAAATACAGATTCAACTGATTATTCAATTTTGCATCTGGAGATTGCAAAACTTGTGTGCTGGATGTGCTGCTGCTAACACTGAATTGCAGCTCTGCTTTGAAAAGTGACTAGGTAAAAAGGGCTATTACTTTCTTACTCAACAGATCTGCTTCCTGTCTGCTCAGAGTCCCATCTCTTGTCTCGAATGATTAAAATAAAGTTGCACTGCTTTTTACTCCTGTTAGCCCTGCAGAGCCAGCCCAACCAAGAGGGAACTCCTTTGCAGTCACCTATGATACTTTACAAACAATAACTAAGCCTCACAACATCCCAGGGATGTGGGGAAAGTACTATTATCCCTCCTTTAGAATGGGGGAGGGGGAGAGGGAGAAACTGAGGCAGAGAAAGGTCAAGTGACTTTGAGCTCCCTTTTCCTTTGGATGCAAGATGATAAAATGGCAAGGCTGATCTCCTGACATGTTACCCTCCAGCGCACTGTAATATTGCTGAGTGTTGATACTTCCATTACCAAATGAATGTGACTAAGCTATTTTCCTTTCTTGCTTCTAAATCCTTTTGATCATTAGATCCACATGGTTGAATGCAAGTGGAATTAATATCACTCAAGGCCTTCCAGGCTTCTTCAATTTAGTGTCTCTTTTCCTTCATATGTATTCAATATAGGAGCCTCCTGTTTAACTGAAAACAAATACAGTGCATTTGTCTGCTTAATTCATTTTACAAGCTTCTAAGATTCTGTGCTGCTGTTCTCCAGCTAACAGATGTTACGAAAGCAGCATAAGATTAGATCGATTTTCTGTGGGCTTGTGTGGCTCAGGAGCAGAGAAATCACTTGCTGAATCAGGCCAATAATTATTAAGATCAGAAGTAACTGTTGTGACTAGAGGAGCGAGAATCTCAACAGTTTCACTTTCCACAGGCTCTGCATGGATTTGTCTTATCCCACTTCGCCTTGATGTGGGTTTGCGCTCGTCTTGGGTTTCAAGTTCAGACAAAAGCCAAAACTGGAAGCAAAACTTGCTGTGGTTTGGGATGGGAACAGTAACTGAAATTCTTGGAAATGTTTGCCAACCTCAGCAAAACTGGCCCAAATTTTGGATTTATAATGAACCCTTTAAATTGGACAATTTTCTCATTGGTTCTGATTTTGGTATAAGAGTTTCTAATTGTGATATCTAAAGTGTACAGCGTTTCATATTATTAGATTTTCTCTCCATTCTGTGTGACGATCCTTGTCCTTGAATAGCTGTGGTAGATCCAAAAGAGTGCCATTCCTTGATGGTTCATCCCGGCAGAGGAGCAGCAATCTCCTTGAAGTGAACAGCTCGTGATTATTTTAATCAATGGATTAGGTAATGGTCCTGGGAAAAGCTAAGCTTGTCCATTGACCTAAAAAGCCAGTTCTCAAACTGAGTGATGTAGTATGTCCTAGTGTGTTTGATCTTCACTGCTGCTGTCCCATCAGGGATTTGAACTGATAGGAGAGTCTTCAAATGTTAATTTTCCTGCAAAATTCTGCAAATTTTATTTGTCAATAAATAAATGTGGAAGCTCCGGCATGGCAGTAGGGAGACCAGGCCACTGGCTGCACAGAGGTGGGAGATCACCCTGCAGCCCCCTTCCCCACTCTGGGACATGGACTTGGAGGTGAGGCTGCACCTGATCCTGACACAGCGCAAGAGCCAGGCCTGCCCCTCACAACAGGCACATCAGGTGTGGGCAGACAGGCTCAGCTTGGCAGGACCCAAGTGTGGAGGGGCTTAGAGTGGGGGGGATCCAGGTGTGGGGTGGGGCAATCTCGGTATGGGCGGCCCCGTGAGAGTCATTTTTCTATGTGGAAGCAAAGAAATCTGTGCGGGACATGAATTCTATGTGCGTGCAGAATTCCCCCAGAAGTGAAAGCAGCAGTAAATATCTTTGTAAGATGCACCCTATTTCTACAGTCCCATCCTCGTGCAGCTCTATTGTTTTCCTGAATGTCAAAGCAGCTGCTTACCTCTGGGCTTAAGACAGTATAGGACTTAAGACAGTATAGCAAATCTGTTGCTCTTGCTCATGTCAGGAGTTCCATTATGACTAATGGCACTGGTCATATAAGTAGTGACTTAAATCACTTAAGAATGTGATTAAAAGTTGCAGATTCAGGCCCCTGATACTAATTATATGGAACCTATTTGATCTGATGGCTTAATGAAAAATTAATGAGTAAATGAAGTGAATTCTATCTGAGATGAATAAGTCCTATTGTCCCTGTTTTTCACATGGGAATACTGACACACAGAGAGGGTAAGTGACTTGAATCAGAAATTGAATCAGAATCAGAAATAAAACCCAAAGTCCTGACTGAGTCTCTAGCTGTAATTACTAGACCATATATGGATTTTGTCTAGATTGCCCTGTTTAGGGGTTATCTACTAATGCAATGGAAAAAATGCTTTGCAATGTCTCTCTGTTTGGAAGCAGGGCCCATAGCATTTAATCTAGAGAGAAACCTCAGTGACAACGCTATCTCTGGTTTCAGATAACTTGGCAATTCACAATATGACTGATGCCTTAGAGGCAGAAATTGTCCATTGTCCAGTACCTGTCTGAGCAGATTTCTGGATTCTGGGTTTCCTGCCTGATTAGATATGGAATAAATAGTGCTAGCTCACTGATTCAAATACTTCACAGAAATGCAGAACAATGGTTCATGATTAATGGCTTTGTATTGAGCTGCCAAAACAGACCTGCTAGCTGAGGATCTGGTAGTGTAAATCAGAGTAGTCCCATTGACTTCATTGGAGCTGAGGATTTGACTCATCATCTTTTGGGCCGCCCCCTATTAATCCATGCAACATGAGGGTTGAAAAAGTGTCATTTGCCTGCAGTTGGCCTGGCTCCTCTGTCTTACCTTTTTATTTAAAGAAAACTAAATCTGGAGCATTGTAAACCCACCCCGGACCGATAGCTGTTTGATCATGATTTAAAGACTGTCCATCAAATGTGCCAGGTACAAAATAAATCACTGTTCTGCTGCCCAACATGCAAGGTACATCTTGCAAAAGCCACCTCAAATGCTATGTGATGCACCAAGAATGTTGCAAAGCTCCATTGGACTCCATAGACTGCTGGAATGTGCTCAGCAGTGATGCAAATGGTGGAGAGCCCAAAAATGGCTAAATAACCCAGAAACTAGCGGGTAAGCTCTGCTGAAAGTCGTAATGGAATTAACGCTAGGGTCAGGGAAAGGGTGAGAGCGAAAGGATAGGGTAAAGCTGGGAATGCGGAACTTCTGTATGGTTTTACAGTTCAGAATATTCAAGTTTGGCATTCCAAAACATGATGGAAAGTTGAATGTTTTCTTGGCAAACTGCCTTTGAATACATGCATGCTTTGGTCCTCTATGTGGGTGGGCGTTAGATCTGTGCACAACTTGGTGCTGTCTGTTCACAGTGGGGATTCACACCCACAAAGTCTCATTTTGTTTTCGGAGTTCACATAAGTGCCTCCCCAAGTGCCTGAGATGACTGATTTTGATTTGTTTCCACCCACAACAATAGTAGTAATAGTTCACACTTCGATAGCGCCTTCAGTGCATGATCTCAAAGCTCGGGCTAATATCAAAACCATGTGAAACTATGGCATTTCAAAGGGCTAAAACACAACATTAAGACTTGGGAGATTTGGTTTCTATTCTTAGCTCTGCCACAGACTCATTTGGATCCAAAGTTTCAAACTTTGGTACCAAAGATTAGGCATTCAGGGCAGGTTTTCACTAAAGAACTACAGCGGCACAGCTGAACTGGTGTAGATGCACCGATGAAGTGCTTTAGTGAAGACACTACTACGCCACTAGGAGAGCTTCTCCCATCAGCATAATTAATCCACCTCTGCAAGAGGCAGTCGCGATGTTGGTGGGAAAAGCTCTCCCGTTGACATAGTGCTGTCTACACCAGGGGTTAAGTTGGTATAACTGTCGCTCAGGGGTGTGGATTTTTCACATCCCTGAGAGATGTAGTTATACCGATGATTGTAGACCTGGCCTCAGATAAGGCCTTCTGTACCCTAGGAAAAGTGGAAGCCATAGTTGGTGCAGCTCCACGAGAGATAACAAGTGTTGTGATGAATCCACTGAGCAGCAAAATAGGTCAGCAGGGGGCAGCATGCTGGTCTTTTCCTCTGGCTGAGGAGGGGATTAAGTTGGCAACAGGGAAAGATTCTGTGGTAGTTGGGAGAAGTGGGTCACCAAGCAGGGTGTCTGTGGCCCTGTGTTGAAGGCAGTTGGAGCGCATATTGGGGCCCATAGAGCCTTAGTTGCTGAAGCCCCAACAAAGCTTGTATGAGCCATGGGGCAGCTGGTGTGTTACCAGGGGCTGTGTCAGGCAAGGGCTGATAACATGGCATGCTGGAGACTCCATGACAGACTTGACAGTTACAGTGAAAACAGGACCCTGTGTGCTTTTACCATCATGTTGCCTTATCCTGTGCTGAGCAGATCTGGGGGAGACAGTGGTGAAAACACCCGAGCTTTGTCAACACTAGTCTCCACCATTTCTACCAGCAGAGATGTATCAATGCACAATAGAGATAAGGCCTTAGTGTCCTGGCTTTCAGAGGTAGGTAGAGGACCAATAGGGAATCCCTGAGAGAGAAGCATTTGCTGATATTTGTCTTATTTCTATACTGATTTAGAACCATAAAGGGATTATCTTTGTTACCCTCCTTCTCCTTTGCTTTCTCCCTTCATGCCTGAAGTCTGGAGAGAAAGGACTTGATTTTGAAAGGCACCTCAGCCAGGCTCTATTTGATACAAATTAGACAACTGATTTGTGGGCATAATAGTGTACCTAGACATTTGGTTTCCTCTAAGAAATATTTGTGCCCACAAATTCATCCAACAATTATTTTGTACATGTAAACTTGGAGGCTCCTTCTCAAACTTGGGCCTAAGCATTCCAAGGTCATCAGACTTGGATGTTAACCACATGAGGTAGAAATATCCTAGGAATTTCCTCAGCAAAACTAGAGTACATTTTTGTGGAAACCTCTTCAGTGTATTTATTTTATTTCTTCCTTATTGATTCTGGATATTGGTTAACCTGCTGTGTGCCTTTTATTATAACCTGAAGCAAATGTTGGTCTTCCAGAAATCTCCTCACAAAGGAATGAGCTCTTCTTTTGCAAACCTGAGCCAAGTCTTCTTTTCCAAATGCTGCCTCTCTATTTTTTGCAGCTCTATTGGGACATGAAACCAGTTTCCTACTCTTTCCCCCCCCCCCCCCTTTCTGGTGTGAGTCCCAGATTGGCTGTGTGGTGATTTTGTCTGAAGTCAGATGTTCATGTTTTTCAGATTTCTCATTCCAGTTTGAAATTTGCTATGAAAATTTTTTGGGGCTACTGTGAGATTTTTCAGGTTGTTCCTGGGACCAGAGATCAAACTCTTTTTGGAGTGGGGAAAAATAGATATGCATTTTATGGACTTTCCAAACCTCAAGGTGGTGTTGCAAGTTTTCTAAACACATTAGTACAAAGTTATTGATAATCATTTAATGTTTCTGCATTTCCTTTTGACATTTTCAGGTTAATTAAGGGCCTTCTGCTCACGGTGGTGTTTTAGGATTGGGCTTCATGTAATTATTTAGTTAGGGATAGTGGCTAAGACTTCCAAATATGAATGTTGGGTGTTTCCATTCTTGGGTGTCCAACTTTTGAGACATTTTGGAAGGGCTTGAATTTCAGAGTGTGCTGAGCACCCACTCTCTGAAAACCAGGCTTCTCTAAAGTGTCTGAAGTTGGGCCCCCAAAATCATTAGCCACTTTTGAAAGTCTTGTCTGGTACGAATAGATACTTGTTCCCTGTATCTTGCCTTTTTGGGATTTGACACCCTGAAAAAGAGGAGAGGAACATCAATCCAGTTATATCAGTGCAAACCCCTTTATTCGTAATACACAAACTGATTTAAAGACCACTTTTATCTGTTTAGCCTAATGCAGTGTAAGAACACTTTTAAGGCGTCATGAGTCTGTACTAGTAGTTTACCCCAGTGTAACTAGAGTGATTTTAAACTACTTATTTTAGCTATGTGGATGCACATCTGATGTAGACAAGCCCTTAGTTCATTCAGACATGCTGAGAGAAACGAGAGGGTTGGAAGCACGGAGGGTCTCCCCTGTGCAAATTAAAAGAATATGATCAATGTGTGACATTTTTTGACCTTCTATTGTTACATGGAACACTGAGATTAGAAGATAAAATACTTGTGTGTGATTCAGTCTAACAGCATTTTGAATATAGTAATTTCCTTCATGTAGTCACTTTCCTCTGTTGTTTGTGAGGGTCTTTCCTGCAGCCACAGAAATAAAAACACTTAGATAATTTTTCTATTTTACAACGCTTTTTTTTATCGGGCATTCAGAGGCAGGTGTAGGACCTGAAACAACTTTTACCTCATTGTTTGGAAAACTGACTTGATTTCAAGTTGACAGGTGTCCCTGTAAGGGATCTGGTTTGGAAATACTATGCAGAGTTTTAAGTGACAGCTGTAAGGCTTTAATTGAGATGCTATCTTATTCCAGACACATTTGTAGAGACTGACAATCATTGGCTGGGGAATCATAATGTTTAGGGCATAGAATTATACTGGGAAGTGCTTGTAAACAAAGAGCAAAAGTGGGATATAGATCCCAGTTCATCTTCGTTGAAGTCAATGGGAGTTTTTACACTGACTTGGGAGTTGGATTGAACCAATAGTGAGCTATTCATCTCATATATCCAACAGTAGAATACAGTCCAGCTGCAGGAGCAGTTTGCTGATATTGAAGTTAATTAGTGTTCGACCCTCATCCCAAACTGGTTACTGGAATACATTTGATAGGAGGATGCTAAATTCTAGCACAAAGAAACAGAGTAGTAGGTTGCTCCACTAGGAAATTTAAGCAGTTGACTGACAAAAGCTAATTTAAAGAGACTTTAATAATTAACATAATTGTCTTTCAAGGTGAAACCCTTTCTAGGAGATTGTTGGAAGCACCAGGCAGTGTGTTGGGGAATCAAGTAGGAGGTGGGGGAAGGTTAGAGGAGCAGTTTTCAGGTGTAGATTTTCAAAGGTGCAAAGCGTTGTAAGGTGCCTAATTGCTACTGAAAATCAATAGGATTTTGGCACCTAACTCAGATATGTGGCTGTGAAAATCTCCCCCAGATGTTTTATAATCCCAGACGCCAACAATCACAGTTTTAATTTTCTTCAAATGTTGTACATTTTATTCACATCTGTGCAAACAAATGGGCAATTGGCTTCTTTCTGACCTGCCCACTTTCAATATTGGCGTCCAGAATGGTTTGTCTGGATCATGTGTAAAGGGGAAGCCAATCCATGCTGGCAGTTTGACCAACAGACAGATGGTGAGTCACTTTGCTGTGGAAAAATTAAAAAATGTTGTATAAACAATGAAGCCAAAAAGAATCAGACAGTTTCTTCACCGTGCCTGGTACTGAGTGGGGAGCACCAGGCCACCAGCTGCTGAAGGAGTTTCTGTGAATGCTGGTTAAACCTTGGTTATTTATTCTTAGATGAGAGAGTAAAAGAAAATAACCTAAAATCCAATAATGTAAATGGTCCGTGAGACTTACCAGAGGAACCTAGATGCCCAGCATATTTGAAAACTAGTTGTCCCTTGACTGTCTTGACCCTGTGCCCCATTGTCCTGTCCCCAACTTTCTCCTTCTATCTGCCCTCCGTTTGTTGTCCCTGTGTGACTAAAATTTCTAATTTCTTTTCTGTACCCTCCTGTTGTCCACATTCATCCTCTGCTGTTTCTCCTCTTACTCACATTTCCTTCCTGCCCCACATTGGCTTCCCACCCTCTTACCCCACTTCTTTATCCTTTTCTCACCATAGGTTCTTTCTGTCTGACGATGACTTGAAACTGTAGTTGTTTCTCACCCATTGCCAGCAGGGGGAGCAGGATTGGGAGCTGCTGATGGGAAAGATAAAGGGATGTCATGTGATGGCTGAGTTTTGCTCAGGAACCTTTGACAGTCCTCTTTTGAGGACTAGAGACAGAAGGTCCCCAACACTAGAACTCTGTTCATTTTGGTCAGTGTTACAGGTTGTTATGCTGGGCGGGTCTGATGCAAATTTCCTTTTTCTAGACAAGCCATTGGTATAGCTAAAGGACTGTCTTATCTATTTTATACTCATTACAGGGTATATCTGATGTGCTCAGTTGCCAGAATGATAGTGTCATCAGGTAGACCCACCTGGACACCTTCCCATGGCAGGTTTCAGCATGACCTATGTGCCTGCCTCAGTTTTCCTTTGGAATTCACCTATAAAAAAGGAACATTGTCTTAGTGGCAAATTCAAACCGGTTTATTAATATAAAGTGCCATAGTCCACAGATCCCTCGTTGTAAAAACCAGTTTCTCTGAAATGCCCCAAGTAAAACAAGATTACAACACAGCAGCTCTTTCAGAGGTTGCCATTCCCAGGTCATCAACCCAAGAGTCATTAACCATTCTGTCCCAGTTCCTTTAGCTCCTGTTCCAGGGCCCCACTCTCCAGGCCTCCTACCTGAGAGTTCCAAGACACACTTCTCTCCCATGATTCTTCTCTGATAGCCCCAAATCAGGTCTCCTGTGGCATAACTCCACCACAGTGCCCCACTCAACCAGGCCTCCCTGCCTCTGACTCCTACCCCTGCTCCTAGGATCCAACCTACAGTATCAACCCTCTTGTTTCAGGCTCAACTTCTGTTAACCAGGCTAGGTCTTCTCCCTTCTCCCTAAAGGTCTCTGCATGAGTTTTCTTGGAATTCAGCACGTGTTCCCCAACTCTGGCCATTCCTCACAATCAATTTTTTGCTCTTCCCAATGGCTATCTGTATCAGCTCTCCTCTGCTGCCGCTTCTCCCTGGATCTCTCCTTTCTTCCTCAGGCAGCTCTCACCTGCCCTTTTCACCTACTTAGACAAGTTGGGCGCCTTCAATTCATTAGGGCCTGATGAAATACATCCTAGAATACTCAAGGAGCTGACTGAGGAGATATCTGAGTCATTAGCGATTTATCTTCAAAAACTTATGGAAGACAGGAGAGATTCCAGAGGTCCGGAAGAGGGCAAATATAGTGCCAAACTATAAAAAGGGGAATAAGGACAACCCAGGGAATTGCAGACCAGTCAGCTTAACTTCTGTACCCGGAAAGGTAATGTAACCAATAGTCAAGTAATCAATTTGCAAACATCTAGAAGATAATAAGGTGATAATTAACAGTCAGCATGGATTTGTCAAGAATAAATGATGTCAAACCAACCTAATCGCTTTCTTTGACAAGGTAACAAGTCTTGTGGATGGGGGGGAAGTGGTAGATGTGGTATATCTTGGCTTTAGTAAAGTTTTTGATACTGTCTTGCATGACCTTCTCATAAACAAACTAGGGAAATACAACCTAGATGGAGCTACTACAAGGTAGGTGCATAGCTGGTTGGAAAACCATTCCCCAAGAGTAGTTATCAGTGGTCCACAGTCAAGCTGGAAGGGCATATCACAGTCAAGCTGAAAGGGATGATACCAAGCTCGGAGGGGTTGCAAGTGCTTTGGAGATTAGGATTAAACTTGACAAACTGGAGAAATAGTTTGAAGTAAATAGGATGAAATTCAATAAGGACAAATGCAAAGTACTCCACTTAGGAAGGAACAATCACGTGCGTACAAAATGGGAAATGACTGCTTAGGAAGGAGTACTGCAGAAAGGGATCTGGGGGGTATCGTGGATCATAAGCTAAATATGAGTCAACAGTGTAACGTTGTTGCAAAAAAAGCAAATGTAGTTCTGGGATGTATTAGCAGGAGTGTTGTAAGCAAGACTTAATAAGTAATTCTTCCGCATTACTCTGCTCTGATAAGGGCTCAGCTGGAATATTGTGTCCAGTTCTGGGTGCCACATTTCAGGAAAAATGTGGACAAATTGGAGAAAATCCAGAGAAGAGCAACAAAAATAATGAAAGATCTAGAAAACATGATCTGTGAGGAAAAATTGAAAAAACTGGTTTTGTTTAGAGAAGAGAAAACTGGGAGGGGGGGGGGACATAACAGCTTTCAAGTACATAAAATGTTGTTACAAGGAGTAGAGAGAAAAAATTGTTCTCTTTAATCACTGAGTATAGGACAAGAAGTAATGGGCTTAAATTGCAGCAAGGGCAGTTCAGGTTGGACATTAGGAAAACATCTTAGCTGTCAGGGTGGCTAAGCCCTGGAACAAATTGCCTAGGGAGGTTGTGGAATCTCCATCATTGGAGATTTTTAAGAGCAGGTTGGACAAACACCTGTCAGGAATGGTCTAGTATCTATTTATTACTTAATCCAGCCTTAAGTGCAGAGGACTGAAGTAGATGACCCCTCAAGGTCCCTTCCAGTCCTACGCTTCTATGATTCTTCGGTTCTCTCTCTCCGGCAGCTCTGACTCATCAGGCCTCTGTCCCCTCAAGGGCCCTGGCCTGTTCGTTCCCTCTGGGGCACCTGGCATTGGTCACTGTCCGAAGACAGGATACTGGGCTAGATGGACCTTTGGTCTGACCCAGTATGGCCATTCTTATGTTCTTAAGGGCCCACCCAGATGCCCTCTTTTAAGCCCAGCTGGAGTGAGCTGATGAGTTACAGTGCACTGGCTTCTTCTCTCTTAAAGGGACAGTGTTACCCTATGAGACATGGGTGCACCAAAACAAATAGACTAGAGATGTTCTGAGGAGGAAGAATTTGGATCTGGATTTGACTTTTTCTAGGGGCTCAACCTTTGGGGTTTAGGCTGAATCAAAGCTAAACTTCAGGTTCAGATTTGGTGGCACTTAGAAGCTTACAACCAATTTCTCTCTTAAATTTTCACCATCACAGGCTCAAATCTCATGTGAGATTTCAGCATCATCCAAACCTGGAACAGGAAAATAGGTCCCTCCCAGAGTTGCAGTACATCAGTAAGGGCAGGCTTGGAGCTGGGGAATCAAATCCAACCACCTTCCTCCTCATCCCAGCCAGATGGACGTTCTAAGGGAATCAGAGTCAGTGTTCCAGTTTTGGCTCTCTTTTTAAAATAGACCTGATTGGAAATAGATGTCAAAATCATGCATTATATGCACATATATAGAATGTTATTGAGTAAGTCAGATAGGTCCTGTGTGAGTTGCTGCAAACCACTAGTTTACAAACACAATGGTAAGTTATGTAAACCAGCTTTTTAATGCAGTAAAATATTTGACTGTATCAGAATGTGAAAGAGCAAATGTATTAAAGGCACAGATTTGATTGTGTATGTGTCAGTCCCACCTCTTTCCTACAGCCTGAAGTGAAACCTGTGTCGAGTTGTTTGTGGCAATGGATGCTTCGTGAGCTTGGGTCTAAACAGGATTAGAAGAAATTCCTCCAGTCTCCCTCATTATGGCAAAGCACTGACATTGTTAATGTCTTGTGTGTTATATATTGGCGTTCTGTGTGGCTTTGCATATGCTGGCTGTTGCCTTTCCATACTTCAGTCTGTGTTCTCTGCAGGGTAATACTCTTCCTCCTGACCTAGACCTGGTGTGCTTTGTCTGTGGGAGTCTATATTCCAAATGTAATACATTGTATTGTAAGCAGTCAGATGACTTGGCTTTGTCTGATCCCTAAAGAAAAGGTAAATCCAGGCAGGAAAAGGAAAGAAGTGATTTATCTTCTCCAGGCAAGAGTAGGTAAATAGTTACAAGCTCACATTTAACGGTTTGAAAATTGGTTTAAATTGGTGCTATTCGGGTTGTGGCTCTTTGGGGTGGCTCTTCTGAAGCCTTCAGGTTGAAGGGAGCTTCTTACACTTTGCCTAGTCTCAGGCAGAAAAAAATAGACCATGAGGGAAGTGCCCTGCTTCCTGAGACACCTGCAGGATTATGGACAGGGTTGAGACAATCAACCAGAGGCCAATTTGCCCTCCTACCAATGGTTGATTTATGCCTTAGAGCATGAGAGTTTATATCCTTAATAAATGTTTCTTAGCTAAAATAGCTATGAAAGTTCTTATCATGTCTCTTTGAATCCTACTAATCGCTTGGCCTCAATAGTGTCTTGTGGCAATGAGTTCTGCAGATTGCTTATTCGCTGTTAAAAAAAAAAATTCTTTGACTGTTAAAAGCTGATTCACAATTACATAAACACCTGCCAGGATACAAGACATTGTAGATCTAGCTTGTAATCTCTTCAGGCAGGGACTGTTTCGGTATATTTAATAGCTCCTGGCATGCTGTCAGCGTTTGACAAAGAATAAATTATCACTATTTGCCCTGGAGTAGGGAATGCATATCTGGTTTGCATACATGTGCACAATTGTGCCCAGGAAAAATACACTGGCAATATGAGCTTATGGACTTTTGTGCGAACAGATAATGAGATTGCATAGAATGCAAGTCAGTGCCAAATGCAGCCCTATACGACACAGCTCTGCACAAAGTACCAGTGGCTCTCTTTAAATCAAGAGCATAATTCCTTTTGTCTTAAATATTCACAGCGTAACCCCAAACCTGGTGACATTTACTCAGGTCCCAGTCTGTCTCACATAAAAGACAGTGGGGGCCTTTCCAATGATTTGCTGGCATTTACAGACCTGAGCCCCTTTGTGGGTTGCAAATGAACTGTATAAAACTTGTGGCTTTTTTCCCAAAACTGGAAGGAACTTGGCAAACATGAACTCTGTTTCCCTTTGAGTCTCTTGGCTGTCTTTGAAATCAAAACTTGAAGCAGGTACAAATCCCAGGCCGATTGTAACCAAAGAAAATGTTTCCTTGACCCACCTTTTGTGAAGCATTATAGTCCTAGTAGTTTGGAAGTGGGCAATCGGAATCGACCACTTGCAGCAGAACCAAGAAAAGACACTGATGGTTTGTAGTCACTTTGTGAAACATGGAAACTAAAGTTAATCTGTATCCAGAGTTTGAAGAGAAAATCTGTTCAGCTGTTCAGATAAGAAATTGCAAACAACATAAATTCAGCATTCCAGAATGTATCCCTACCTCCTTTATCACCCTCACATATCTAAATCCATGAGTTCATCAGAACAAAAGGAGGAGGTTTAGTAACATATCCTGTCTTTTCCTTGATAAAATGCATCTTGTCACATTAGTGGTCCGAATTCAAAGACGTGCAAGAGGCCTTATGATAATGGTATCTCTGAGCCACAATGCAGTCTGCTATCCTAAATCTAATTTATGGCTTTACTGGAAACATCTGGATTAGGCTTCATTTTGTTTAGGGTGTAAGTCTCTGTTCTAGCATTTTAACCCTCTGCCTCAAAGGATATATCTAGCTATATCCTGGATCAGCAATGCTTGTATTGGGGCTTCTGGCTGGGACAACTTGTGCTGTTCTGAGGGCTGAAAGATCAATGACCTTCTGAGGATGTTAGCTAGTGCTAATCTTAGTTTGTGCTAATCTTTTCTGCCATACACAGTCTAAAATCTGGTAACGTAGGTTTTGTTACAGTAAATGATTTGCGGATCAGATAAGGGTACCACTAGGCACATTCTTCCTGAGATTCTTTCTCTCCATTCCTTCTTGCAGTATATCATAAGGGAAATTGTGGAATATAAACCCAGGAAAGGCAACCCTCCTAAAAATGATTTAGCAAAGGAAGCTGAGTAACATGGGAGGCAGCAATCAGAATCAGACTCCATGGCTGTTTACAGTTTTCCTGCCTTATCAACTGGATGCCTTGCTGGCACAGCTTGTTAAAACTGAAGTAGGTCATTAAAGACAATCAGAACTTCCATCATATTTGTTTTCAACAGTTCAAAAATCCTCATGCAGCTTCTTATCTAAACTTGCCTTTTAAGCTTAATATTCAGTTTGTTATTAAGGTGATGCAGAAGAGGTGTAATGTTTGTATTTTAAATTGTATAGATTGCTTAGATCAAAAGGTAAAGCAAGAACAATTAGAGCTAAAGGAAGCCTAGAATATATTTCTTGGCAGCATAGTCTAGAGAGTTAGGCATGGAACTGGGGCCAGGAACTCCTGAGTTTCAATATTCTGTCTCGCTGGGCAACGTTGGGTAAGTCATTAATCTCTCTGTATCTATCTTTCGCAGGTGTAAAATGGGGGAAATATGTGGGGCTTGGAAAAATTGTTCCACACCTACTGGCTGCAGGATTAAATCTACTTGTCAGGGTGGAAAAATACACTTGCCGTTATGCACCCCTGCAATTTGAAGGGTAGCATGTATATTTATGGAAATAAAGGGTAAAGATCAAACTAAAAAATTTACCAGAAGAAACTAAAATCCCATTTCTCTTTCAAGGAGTCCACTTACAATGGTAGTCTCCTTATAATTTATTATTTTGAGTTTTTCATGTACATCTGCTGATTTTATTAGGAGGTGATGTTAGGTTTGGATGGGCAGAGTAATATTTTCTTTTGAGGGGATTTAGGCTTGTGTTTTGGGAGATGAGAGCATGTTGAAAACTGGGCTAATAATGGCAAGCTGGCTTCAACGTTAACTATGGAGTGGCTACCACTACTCCATAATGAGAGCTTGTTTCTACAGAAAGTGATGGAAGTTGAAGCTCTTATTTGCCACGTGTGGGTGAGTGGATTTTTTCTAAGCCCTGCTGACTCAACCACCTTAGAGGGCTAGTGTGGTGATTCTATGCCTAAAAAACACATTCTGAAGTAGTATAGCACTATTATAACAAAGAAGCTAGGACGTATGTGTACTATGTTCTTCTATGGATAGAATCAGAACAGCTTATCAGAGACTGCAGTGGCTCTGTATGGCTAATACAGCTAAGGCAGGTGGTTCTTTGCTCGAATGGTAGAGTCCAGCGTTTCTGAAACAGGAGGATCCTTGTTCTGTCCCCACTGCCACCACAATACTCTGAGTGGCCATACAGCATAATGACAGCAAAGAAGTTTCTAGAAGATTTTAATTTGAAGTATTTCTTTGTTTCTGTCCAAAGGTTACAAGCTGACATCTTGCATCACCTAATAAATGTAAATTGTACACAGTCACTCTATGACCTGACTAGAGCTGTGAGAAGCCCAGCAGATTTCATTCATAATGGGGTCATTGTAAGCCTTTTGTCCACTGTTCTTCCCAGACTCTTTACACTCCTTGATATTTGCTTCTTAAAAAAACCCAAAACTCAAAGTAATTCAAGCAAAATGACTGATTTTTTTCATCCAGGTGAAACCAAGAGAATTATACCTGTTCCCAGCTAAATCCATAAATCTTGCCAGGGTAGTTCAAATGTGATCGATTTGTGAGTGTTGCTGGAAAGTCTTGGCAAACCTGGCCTGACTTTCAGGTTAGTAACAAAATCCAAAACCAGTTCTGCTTGGATTTGGTTTTCTTAGAAATGACTATAGAAGGGTTCTTCTTTGCTGCTCTTAGATTTACCTAGTGTTGTATTTGGTGGCTCTGCAGTCTAGTCAGATGCATGTTAGATGTACCCCTTTCTCTTCAATAGGGCTTTCTCCTAGTTTCCCCTCTGTTTTTAGGACTGTATTTTCTAATCAAATAGCCATCCTCCTATCCTAGGCAGATATAATATTAATGGTTTCCCCCTCATTAAAAAGAGTCAGTGGAGATGAAAGAACCTTCCATACTGGATAAACTTGTGATTTGAAACTTAAATGTATATTGAATAGGCTCAGCCTGATGACTTGGCAGTAGCAAGCTGGATTTTAGTTCCTGCATAGGAGATTATGGTGTGAGTCCGAGAGGCTTCCTTCTTGATTCAATAGGTATTGGGGTGGGGATCATTAATTTGACCTTCTCAGCTCTACAGGTGAAAGAGTATGTTAAGAGTGCCTAGAATGGGCCTATACCTAAGGCTCCATGTTTGTCACGGAAGTCACAGATTCCGTGACTTCTGCAGCAGCCTGGTGCGGCTGGCCCAGGATCTGCCTGGGCAGCCCCCAGGCCAGGCGCACTGGCTGCTGCTGGGGCAGTCTCAGGGCTCCCCTGCCCCCCAGCAGCAGGAGTTTGGGGGGATGCTCAGGGCTGGGGATTGGTGTGTGGGGTGGTGCTTACATGGGGGGGAGGCTCCCTGGATGGGCGACAGGCACTCCCCACCCTCAGCTCCTAGATCCACTTGGTGCCTCTGCCCACAGGCACCCCCCCTCCCCCCGCAGCTCCCATTGGCTGCAGTTCCCAGCCAATGGGGGCTGCAGAACCAGGTCCTGGGGTGGTGCCCACACAGCACGTGGAGCTAGGAGCTGGGGTTGCAGCTTCCCAGGAGCTGGATAGGGTGCCTGCCACAGCCCCTAGCCCCCCCAACCCCCGGAGCACAGGTGGCACCCCCCGTCCCCAGCACCCGAGGCACCCCCCGTCCCCAGCACCCGAGGCACCACCTGTGGTGCCCCCCAGTACCCAAGCTGCCGTCCCCAGCACCTGTGGTGCCCCTAGGGCCACCGCCCCCCCAAGTTTTAGTCAGGGGTATATAGTAAAAGGCATGGACAGGTCACGGGCCGTGAATATTTGTTTACTGCCAGTGACCTGTCCATGCCTTTTACTAAAAATACCCGTGACTAAAACATAGACTTACCTATAATTAGCAGGAAATGTTACTGTTTGAAGCCTGACACATGCTGCATGACTGTGAAAGAAGCAGATCTTTCTCCTCCCTGACCCCCTTCTGAGGGGGATAGAGAGGGAAAGTGCAGTGTTAATCTATGTGCATTGTGAGGAGTGCTCTTTTACTCTTCTGTTCTGCTCAGCCACACAAGACAAACTCCAGTCAAATCCATGGACTGTGCAAGAGCCCCATGTTGAGTTTCTCTATGGGGACAGATTCCTCTTTAGAGATTTCTAAAGGTTGAGTTTGGGATTAAGAACAACTTCACACAGGTACACCAGCCATGGACAATCAGTCAGGTGTGTTGCTTTTTTGTTTTTTTAAATCAAGATTTTAGTAACCTTTTCCAACATGGTTGGGTGGGTAGAGTACAGAATTATATGTCAGGAAAACAGCTTCTTATAATCTAAGATCTGATGTTGATCCTTGGGCAAGTCACTTAGCAGCTTTGTACTTCAGTTTCCACATCTGTAAGTAGCTTATTCACTGCCCATGCCTACTTCTCTGTATCTTGGGTACTTCTGGCACCCATTACTAAAGTGTCTGAGCACCTCACAGTCACTTTTTCAATAACCCTGAAGAGTAGGAAGGTTCCCCATTTGGGGAACTGAGGCACAGAGAGACAAAGTGGGTTACCCAGTGTCACGTAGGAACTCTGTAGTGGAGCAGGGAATTGAACCCAGGTCAGCTCCCTAAACACTTGACTGTCCTTCCTCTCACAGAGGTGCTGAGAGTCATAGTCCATTAATGTGTGTATAAGGCTTTAAGATACTCAGCTGGAAGGTGCTATTTAAATGCTAAGTACTGCTATTATTAAAGCAGTTTATGGGGCTTAGGTTAGGTGAGCTCTAAGGCTTGAAGCCAGGACCTTGGCTGCAAATCTGAGCTTGTGCGTGGAAGACTTGTATCATGCTGTTATCTGCTTGTATTGACTTATCCTAGCCCTACATACATTACAAGGCTGTAAGTGGGGCTCTTGGCAGCGGAAGCCACTGTAGGATCCTGAACCATGGGCCTCTAAATGTTTCAACAAGGTTCCTGACTTCCACATGCACCTGCGATTTGCAACTATAGATTTGATCTGTTGTGAACTGGCTGAGGGCATATGGACAGGAGATGAGTAAAGCAAACATTATGGATACTCTCAACAGCTGTGCAAAATTGACCTGGAACATCCTGTGTATAATCTAATCTATCAATAGTGTCCTCCAGGGTTTCTATATCATGTTCATCATTGTACCATCTGGACAACACTGGGAAATTGTTTCCTTATTTGCAGAAATTAGTTAGCAGAGTGTGTTGTTGTACTCTATATATTAGAGATGGACTTGGATCACACCCCAGAGCCAGGTAATCACCTAGATTTTGAGGAAGTCTGACCCCATATCTGATTTTGTGGCTTGTGCATGTTTCTGTAAGAAATTAAACTGCAAGCAGCCTCCTGCATCCAAATGTCCTATTTGTGTTTGTAAAGCATATGAAGCCTTCACATATAAGGTGCAAATTAAGTGCAAAGGATTATTGGTGAAAATGAAAAGTCTGAAGAATGGGAGAACTCACCAGTCACCCTAAGAAATGCTGGCTTTGTGTGTTACAAGAATCCTTCAGTCCCTATATAAGGACTGAGAAAGAAATTATTAGAGGTTTGGGCCTGAAGTTTGGCTGATTATAGAGTTAGCTGTCAGTGGTGAAATTGAGACCAGTTCCAGGTTGTAATTCCAAAGATTTCCACAGATTGAGATGTTTGGATTGAGCTCTGGAAATTACACAGACCTGTGAAGGGAATTCTATAATGTGTCAATAGGGGTGTCCCGTCATTTAGTACACTGAAAACCTTTCAATAGAAGCCTCTTCTTTTTTCTATATATTGTTTATGAACTAGAACCATAACACATGCTTGTGATCGAGTTTGAATCCCACTACAGTCCTACAGGAAAGCATGTTGGAATCTTAAAGAAAAGCCCGCCTTGTATTCTGTTTGCCAGCTGGGTTTCCCTCTGGCTTCAATTTGCTACTATAAAATAACTCTTAGGTACAGATACCACATAGAACCTGCCCAGTGCACTTCACATTCACTTGCTCATTTTTCTTCTAAAATAACAGCTGCGAAGAAGCTGGATTTACTGCTTCCTAATCTGATGTTTCAGATTAAACATTCAAGGATGTTCTGAAGCTTCAGAGGCTGCTGCATTCTTTTAAAATATATTTCAGCCTTTTTGTAAGACGCGTACTTTTAAATGTGCATTTTTTTCAAAATTGTTATTTTTTTTAGTTATTAAAATAGTTATTTTATGCAGAATGGTTGTATATAGCAATTAAATAATATATATGCGTATCTCCCTGTATGTGTGCTTATTTTGTATGTCTTTCCCTTCCTCTGAAACTCTGTGTAGTTACTCTAGCAATAAATAATTAAAGCCTCAATCCTGTAGAGTCTTATGCCCATGCTTAAATTACAAGCTGTCAGTAGTCCCAATGAAGTCACCAGGGCTACTCACCTCATGGAAAGTTAAACGTTGCATAAATCTTTGTAGGAGTGAAGCTTAAGAGTGTCCTAAAAAAGTAGCATCGTTAACAAATTGGGGGAGGTTGCAGGCAGTGGCTGATAGTGGTTGAAACTGAAAATACTTCTGAAAAATACATGTCCTCAATAGTTGTTTAATGTTGAGAGGGACAAATGGAAGGATCTGTCCGCAGGGAATGACTTTCTTTGCCTTAGTATCTATTATAAAGCCTGTGTACATATTAACGCATCAGAACTGTGCTTTAAGTCAATTGCCCATTAAAGTCTCTCATGACTCCCAATCTGTATTTTAATAAACCTGTCTCAAAACTGAATGTAGATTAGTTTGCATCAGCTTGGCTCCTGCTGCTGCACATTGTCAGTGAAATTCCTCATGCGGCCATGTGGTGGCAGAACAGAGAGTTGTTAATGTATCTAGATTAGGGGTGGGTAAACTTTTTGGCCCGAGGGCCACATTGGGGTTGCAAAACTGGATGGGAGGGCTGGGTAGGGAAGGCTGTGTCTCTCCACACAGCCTGGCCCCTGCCCCCTATCCACCCGCTCCCACTTCCCACCCCAACTGCCCCCCCTCAGAACTCCCGACCCATCCAACCCCCCCTGCTCCTTGTCCCCTGACCGTCCCCTATCCAACCCCCCTGCTCCCAGTCCCCTGACTGCCCCGCCTCCATCCACACCCCCGCCCTCTGGGATTCCACACCTATCCAATCCCCCCTGTTTCCCATCCCCTAACTGCCCCCGGTGCCCCCCACCTCTTATACAACCCCCCGGCCCACTTACCATGCTGAGGAGAGCATTCAGAGCAGCATGTCTGGCTGCCGCACCGGCCGGAGCCAGACACGCTGCCACTCTGCTCGGCAGGAGTGTGCAGCTTCGCCGCCCAGAGCGCTGCCCGCGCGGCGGTGTGGCTCTGCGGGGGACAGCGGGGAGAGGCCGTGGGCTAACCTCCCCGGCCGGGAGCTCAGAGGCCGGGCAGGACGGTCCTGTGGGCCAGATGTGGCCCGTGGGCCGTAGTTTGGCCACCTCTGATCTATATAAAAGCTTGTGTTACAATATTAATTCAAATGGGATAAAGTTGCAAGTTTTATTGAATAGAGGGTTAGATTTCCAGTGCTGCCACTGACCTGTTGTGTGAAGATGGGGAACACACTTCACGTCTCTGTGCCTTCCTTCCCAAGCCCATACAATGAGGATAATGATGCTTATCTACTTTTGTAGAATGCTATAAGGTCTGTGGGTGAACAGCTCTACCTAAGAGTTAAATGTTGTTAATTTATGAAGTGTGTTTTGCCTCCTAGAGCTTGGTTGTCTTTATTTAGAGACATTTCTGTAGCAGTCAGCCCTGGATTTGGAACACTTAACTAAAAAAATAATGAAATTAAGTCTCACAACATGCCTGGGAAGTAGGTAAATAGACTTATCCCCATTTTGTAGATGCTCACAGAGTTGAAGTGACTTGCCAAAGGTTACATAGGAAGTATGTCACAGAGCCAGGAATCAAACATACATCTGATTAGCAGAGGGATGCTGCATGGAAGAGGTGTGCTAAGAAGGGATTTGGGAGAGGAAAGGATGGATGTTTAGCTTTCCAGAGGAGGAAGGGAGCAATCTTTCACTCTCAAAAGGTTCCTAATTACTGCCACCTAATGTGCCTGGTATTCGACACAAAACTTCTGTGCTGCTTCATAGATATCTTCTTTGAACTGGCAGCCTTTCAGTGGGTGATGGCACTTAGTAGAACATTGTTGCTTTTTAATTACACTTGGAGGCTGCAGTGGTATTCTCTCAAAATGAGAAACCAAAGCAGTTTATAGCGTCATTCTGCTCTCTCTCCTATACACAAGCAGAGTTCTCACTGACGTGAAGGGCCATGGGACGCTTGTTGACTGTAGAATCCAAGGTGACAATTCACTGGATTCTAGGAAAGGACTTAATTCTGGAAAGACATGGTCCTTTTAGAAAAACATTTGGAACCCATCTTGTAATCTGCATTGAGTTTCTGCGCACTCATTTGTGTGAGGGGGGACACAAACTGTATTTGCACATTTGTTTGGGCAGATAGGCAAGTACAGTTTGTGGGACCACATCCAGGGTTTTGCACACATAGTGTTGCCCAAAAATTAAGCTTACAAAATCTTTGTATCAAAGGCTTGGGCATTCAAATTTTGCTCCCCCCTGGAGTGAATGACAGTGCTATAGAACTTCACTGGGAAAAGGATCGAACCCTTGGAGGTCAGGTTGAAGACATCTTTGAAATCTGATCCTCCAGAGTCTGGATTGTTGGATAGGGCTTTTTCTTCCTGACTTTGCCTAATTTGGGTTCCTAAATTATACCTGTAAAATATTTACTTACTTGCACAGATGGGTATTTTTTGTGTGCAAACAGCTCGTCCTGGGCGAAATTGCCACTTTACAATCTGCTCTTTGCAGGCAGCCATGTATAGTTGTGCTGCTGTAAAAAGTAAATCTAACTCAGACTTCCAATCGGCCTTCCAGGCTCCCCGTTGCTCCAGGGCAGAAGGAAACAGTACTGGACCCCTACCCAAAACAGCACGCATCTCCCAATGGGCTGGCACAGGTACTCTTCCAGGGTATTGGAGGCATGAACCAAGGCTCTATCCTGTTACTACCTCCTCCACCCACTTCCTCATGAGGAGAAGGTAGTGACTGTATGGATCCAACTTCCCCTTGTGCTGCTACTAGTAGCCTGAGTAAGGGAGTCACTTATGCCCCCCTTACGCCTTTGGAGGTTGCATAGGACTAGACCATCACAAGCCATATGGGTGTAAGTACTTGCTTGTGCAGTGTTGTGGGTTTTGTGTGTACACTTGCAGAATTGTGTGTGCAGAGGAAAAGTTGTCGGTGCATCTTAGCCTTCGGGATAAAGCTAGGATCTGAAAGAAAAAGGTGTGCTAAAATTGGTTTTGTTGGGTAAGGAATCCATACAGCCTGCATAGCCAGCCCTTGCAAATGGAAAGGCACTCTAAAATACTGAATTATTAAACATAGTGGGCCAAATTCAACTCTAGTGGCACTCCACTGAATTCAGTGAAGGTAGAGAATGAATTTAGAGGATGTATTTTGAAAGACAGACTCACTTTTTACAAAATACCTTCAGGGTTTGTTTGTTTTTAACGTGGTTTTATTTTATTTTTTTTAAAACGAGAAGTAGCTTATTGTGAATTTATGGCCATCTTTGTACCTTTCACTCAGTGTATGGTACTTACATGTCCCTTCTGCCCCCCCTCCCCCATCTGAGCACCTTACCGTCTTTAATGTAGTTATCCTTGTTACACCCCTGTGTGGTAGGGAAGTATCATCCCCATTTTACAGTTGGGGGACTGAGGCACAGAAAGAGGCTTACCTAAGGTGACACACAGGCAGTCATTCGTAAAGCAGGGAATTGAACTAGGTCACAGGCAAATGTTCTAACCACTGGACTAATCCTCTCACTCCACTCCTTAAGGGACTCGATAAAAATTCTATGCAGATTTCAGCAGTGGTGGTTCAAAGGTTTCTGAGGGCACCCAGGTTAAAATAACAGAATGGCTGGACCCAGTAAAATGTGGTGCCTAAAGTGTGGAGTTGCAACATCAGTGAGTGAAGTCAATTTGCAGACTCTGATTTCCCCCTGCTCCCCCCCCCCTTCATATGCACACCCTCCCTCTCTCATTTCACTTCTGACTCAGAGGACGGATTTGGGAAAAGAAAATTAGTGTAATTAAATGGCTATGTAGGAAGCTGTTGGTAAGTATTTACTTACATAAAATATGTAGAAGAGAGAGACTACTGGCTGGATTTCTTAGCATTTGCTTTTCTCGGTTTATTTTTCTAAGCAGAATATTGAGCGACGGAGATTTGTTCCCAGCAGAAAATGCTTGCAACACATTTGTCCGCCTTGGTATTAAAGTGATTACAGTGCACACTGTGAGAATTTGTAAGGATTTGTATGCTTTTTAGAAAGGATTAAGAATAAAAAAATCTAGAATAGAAATGCTGTCTAGCTGTATCATTGCACTACACACCAAAGTTTCTATGTTGGTTTATTTTTGTATTCTATAGTATATATTGCACTTTTTGTTTCAGCAGATTTTGTTTTAAAGACTGTAATCTAGCTGTGAAAGCCAGGTGAATTGAAATGGTCACAATCCATCTAGAATCCCTGGAATCCTATTTAGTAGCAAGCTTGCTATACTTTTAAGAAAGAGATATTGGGGATAATCTGCCATTCTAGAATGTTGCTTAAATAAAAGGATAAATAAAATCATATCATCATAGCATTCAAGGATCTCGATTGCATTTGTTCATACTTGTTCTGCCTGCCAAATTCTAATATTGGGCAAGTTGATTTGGTCTCTGATTGTGTTTGTGTAAACTCATCATGGAAATGCTATTTTCAGAGCAATTCCAAGAACACCTTCAGTGTGAAATTATTTTTGGGGGGAACTTCATCATTTATTTGCTAGGCAAAAAGATTTCATAATTGGCCACTAGAAAAGGTTTTAAAATGCAGAGCTCACTAAAGTCAAACCACTAAATGTGAGTGATTAGTGGCTTATGTTGCTATAAAATTGCTTGTACTAATTTACAAGTTCATAGTCTTTGCGGAACACAATCTTAGCCCCTTTAAACACAGCATTTAGAAAAACTTCAATCCACTTTTTATTTTTATACCAGATGTGTGCTAAAGCAGAAAAATAGCTTTTACTTTATTCAGTGGTTCACACTAAAACCATGGTATTTAGCATTAACCTGCTGATTGTATTTGGCACTGCACCAAGATACACTAAATCTGCAACCGTGAGGGTAAGAATGATTCTTGTGTGTTTTTGTTCTGTTTTTATTAATATCTTAAAAACCCTCCTGGGGCCTGATCTAAAGGCCATTGAAATCAGTGGTAAGATACCCTTATGGATTCTGATCAGTTCCCTTCAGAGCCTTTCATCTGAGGATCATCTATGTACAGAGTGGTTTTCATTCATTTCACCTTATGTTTTGCACACAGCAGTACGTTATGTCCATGTGGAAACAATTGCTTCTGAAGCATTTTGTTCACATAAAGTAGTCCCAGGGGCCACTCAAAATATTTGAATACTATAAAATACATGAGTAATCATTGGAGGGGGATGGTGGAGAGTCTGTTGCTGGTGATTAGGCCACTCACCTGGAATGTAGGAGACCCAAGTTCAAGTCCTGCTCCAATGAATATTTATTTACATAAAGTGGAACAGTTTCAAGAGGAGAGATTGAGAGAGATTCAACCCAGAATATTATATAGTCTGGTGATTAGGGCATTTGTATGGGAAGAGGGAGACCCAAGTTGAAATCCTTGCTCCAGAGGGAGGATTTGAAACTGGATCTCCCACATCTCAGGGTGTAAGGGTGCAACCACCACCTGAGTTTCATGTCCCCCAAAATGATTTTTTCAACTTTCTGTTAGCGGAGAATTTCCCCAAAAATTCATTTTCAGTTTGACCTGAACCATTTCCCCTCCCCCCATTTTATCAGAACTACTAATGAACCGAAAAATCAGTTATTCACCCAGCTCTACTTTGGATATATACTGGTGTATGTTAGATCCATTTTTTAATTGGAATTGGATCCATTTTTTAAACATTGTTTATTTCTGATATAATTTTTGATTATGCAAGCTTTCTGCCCATTGTGAGATTGATATTTAGGGTCATATTTTGCCCTTGTATATAGCTGTGTAGGCAAATAGACTGTAATATCTTCAGAACTGGAGCTTTGCTCATACTGTCCGTTTAACAACTAGCACACTGTTGCTATAAAAATAGCCTTGTGTGTGTTATTGGCCTATGTTGATGCTCAATAGGCTTTCCAGCTGATTAGTGGCCTAATTGGTTGATCAACTTTGCTAATTACTTGTGTTTCACTGTTGGGTAAAGGTGGATTTTAGGCTGGATCTTTCAGAAGCACTCCAGGGAGTTGGAAATCAAAGGGAGATGGGTGTATGTTGAGAAGGGAAGATCATCTGGAGAAAAGAGAGATTCAAAAAAGAAGACTAGGAAAGAGGATGATGGGAAGGAAAAGGTGGATGAACAACACAAAACAGGATTTGGGCCAATCAAGAAAATGAAATGTGGAATAACAAATACAAAAGTAGCACCTAACTGAATATTGTATGCTGATGCCAACAAAGCACTCTAGTTATGGATGGTACAAGATGGTAGTGTTTTTCTTTACAATAGTCAAGTATTTTCTTTACACTTTGTAGAAAAATTGTAGAACACAGTAATTCCAACAATTCTGTTAACCAATATAGAACAGATTCTCCATTCATTTATAATTGAGTAAATCTGGTGAAATTCCATTGTAATCCTGGATGTTGCTCTGGAATTCCACAGGTGAGACAGAGTAGAATTTGGACCTGTATGTATTTCATTAATGTGAAGCAAATTTAAAAAATCTTTCGCTATTCAGACAAGGTGTATGACTTTAAAATTATGCTAGTGATGACCACTGTCTCTTTTCTTTTCTTTTTTTCTGTAGACCATCTTGTCTTGCACTTACGGCCTGACAGAACTCCGCACCTTGCAAGATTGGGCCCTTAGGTTACAACAAAAAGTCTGCTTTTGCAAACCTGCTCAGCAGAACTGTCATTTTAGACAGGACAGAGCAGTGGAGAATACAACATTATGAATACCTTTGATGAGTGAATGGACTAGACCTCATGGGCCAAATTCATGCAGGTGTAACTCCACTTTCTTCAGTAGAGTTACACTAGGGATGAATTTGGCCTATTAGTTTTTTTTCTGCCCCCAACTCCTTTGATGTAGAAGACATTCATTTTAATAATAGATCTTAATCTTTTGTCCAAACAATGGACCCTTCCAAAAAGTCCACAAGTTCTCTACTGAAAACTTAGTATCTTGTCTGTTTTTGTATCCTTCTCAGGAAGGAAAAGCTAGTGTTAAAGAACCAGTTTTCTGTAAGAAAACCACTTCACCAAAAGATAGCAGGACTAAAACTTGCTCTTCAGTGTGTTTATGATTGAATACTCTATCCTGCTAATTTACTCAGGATGGGCACAACCTTAGTCCAATAATAGTTCCATTGACTACTTATGGATTAAGGACCTCCTCTCTGAGTAAGGGTGGTAGAATCTGGCCCTTAAGTATAATCTGTTTTCTTGGACAAGCCTTTGAGTTTTTTCTTTGCAGCACTGCAGACTCAAGTTTAGTTGCTTACTCTCACAACTTGGAAAATCATCCTGTTTCATGTAAAAGCTAAACTCTCACTCATTAGATACCAGTTGTGGCTCATCTTATTAGCGTGGAATAATAATGGTCAAAACCTGCAAGATATATAACGAAATCGGACACCTTCACATTTCCTACTTGATCTATTAAGGATCCCCCCCATCCCTAAGACCTGTTAAGAAGCTCTACATCTCTGCATTGCTTTTGGAATGTTCCTTCATGGATTTGGAACCAATTATATTGCTAGGGACTGGATACAGGCAAATTTCCCCTTGTAAAATTGGTGCAGTAGTTTCATTCATAAAGTGGGTACTTAATCATGTGTTTTAAAGAATTGCTTATATTGAACGTATAGATCCATATTTTGCTCTCATTTGAATTAGTGCATATTCTGAATAAGTGCATTGCAATCACAGGATTTACTCCAGGATTTATTCTTGTATAAATGAGGGCTAAAGTTGTAGTGTAATTAATCTTATACCATGATTAAAGCGGAAATATCTTTTTATTCCTCTTTATGTAAGTCTGACATATTGCAGCGTGAGAAGTCGCATGGTTTTCTTTTATAGTATCTTCACATATGTATATACGAACATAAGAACAGCCACACCAGAACTTATCAATCATCTGTGCTGTCTGGTATCCTATAATTGCCAAAAATCAAGGGAGATTTTGGTTTAACTCCCTTCATCTAACATATGCAGGCACTGAACCTAACTGGTAGCTTGAGGGACATCTCTTCCTAACTACAACTGCTGAGTTCTGAAGCGTTGTAGCTTGTAAGCACGAGGACTTACGGCCTTTTCAATTTTTATCCTAGATAGTGTGATTGCATGTGCTGCCTCCTTCCTATCTCTCTCAAGACTCATTTCTTCAGTCTATTCTTCCAGCACTAGCCACTGACCCTTGCTTTCATATTTCACTTTATAATCCTTTTAATTTACCTTGCATTCCAACAAATAATTCTGAATAGACTATACAAACATAGGCAGAGTTTAACTTCTGTATTGGGGGGAGTAGAGGTCTTAGTAAGTATAGCTCTGACTTTTGAATTTACCGATTATCAGTGGTACAATGTACTTGAAATCACAAAGATGGCTTATGTTTATTATATAATCACTTTGTTTTTTGTTTTAATTTAATTATTTGACATGTTTACCAGATACACTTCTACCTCGATATAACGCTGTCTTCGGGAGCCAAAAAATCTTACCGCGTTATAGGTGAAACCGCGTTATATTGAACATGCTTTGATCCACCGGAGTGTGCAGCCCGGCCCCCCTGGAGCACTGCTTTACCGCGTTATATCTGAATTCGTGTTATATCGGGTCACGTTATATCGAATTAGCGGTGTACCACTAAACAGAACTGAGCACTTTCATGTAACTATGAGTCACTGCTCCCTAGTTTTAGAGCTATAGAAGCATTGTCTTAATATAGAAATAGACAGGTCTCTACACATTCGCTTGATAGTCTGACAAACAAATAATTTCCGCTGCTGTAGAAACACTGTGAGCAGCTGGGCCAGACACCTAATGGCCCAAGTATGTTGTGGGCTTGTGAAGGCTCCCAAATGTTTAGGCTACTATTGAAGTATTTAAATGAATGTTTGTTTTGATAAGATATTATATATAATAATAAGGGTAGGACTTTCAACAGTACTGAGCCTTAGAGCTGGGTGGGAAACAATTTTCCTATCCCAAATCAGCCTTCTCTTCTCTCCCCCTCCTCCCCCCCCCCCCCCCCCCCCCCAAAAAAAGGTAAACCAAAAATCTGAAGGAAAAAAAATTCAGATTGGGCCAATTGAAATGCTTCATTTTGATCTTTTCAAAAATCTTTGTTTAGATTTTAACCCTTTTTCATTTTTTTCTTACTTTTTTTTTTTACTATAACTTTCATTTAGAGACAAAAATCATTTTGAACCAAAAAAACCTTTTCATTTGGAAAATGTCAAAACAGGATAGTTCAGCAGTTTTGAGACAAGCTTGTGAGTTTACACAGAGCTCTTCTTTAGGTCTGGGAAAAGTATCTTCCCCAGACCTGAAGAAGACAAGCTCTGTGTAGCTCAAAAGCTTGTCTATCACCAACAGAGGTTGATCCAGTAAAAGATATTCCCTCACCCACCTTGCCTCAGTGAAAAGATTGTCCTTTGTGCATACCTAGTGGGCCTTTCCCATGAGGCAAAAGATAGCATCAGCAACAAGCCTGTGGACTGGGATGCGGTAAAGCTGGGCTCAATTCCCAGCTGTACCCCAAGCTTCCTGGGTGACCTTGGATGTGTCAATCAACCTCCCTCAATTCCACATCTCTGAGGTGGGTGTAATAATATGTACTTTGTCTATCTTGTTTGTTTAGATTGTTAGTCCTTTGGAGCAAGGACTTTGATTTGGTGAGGCTTTGTACAGTGCCCCACAGACTAGTGCTCCAATCTCAGTGAGCATCTAAACGCTACTGTAATACCAATATAAATAATAATGGGACACAGAATAAAATCTGAGGTGCTTCTCACATGCATATACCACGAAAGACCAGGAGTAAGTTGAGCTACGATGTTCAACTCTGACTTAAAAGTGATTGCTCCTTTTGTGACCCATGATTGTTGATTGTGTATTGTATAAAAACATCATGCTGTGTGGTGTGGTGTGCTATGTGAGACAGGAAGCACGTAACAGAAAATTCAGTGTTCGATCACTGCCTTTTACATGCAACTCTTGCTGGAATGTCACTTTGATATGATTTTTTTTTTTCTTCCCAAACTCCAGCTATGCTTCAGCTGGTTACGTGCATGCTTCGCTTATACATTTGTCTTTCTTTCATTGCATGTTGGTTCCTCCCAAACTTCAGAGCCCAGGTGATGCAGTATTTACTGCAAGAAGAAACATAATGTTCACAGAGGTGATCAAACTGCTACTGAAAAAAAACTCCTCACTTTGGTTTGCTACATGTATATAAATTTAGATTAAACTCTACCCAGAATTAACAAGAGGAGAAAACCAGTGAAACAACACCCTCGGCAGGGAGGCACTTGCACCCAGGGTGAGGGTGGCCCATTATTAATACCTCCTTTCCCTAATGATAGAGGCAGTGAGTTTGGGGGAAGGGTCTTCTTCATGTGGCCACAGTGGTCATTGTATTTCCCCGATGGTCACATGCCTGGGGAAGTTTCATGCGCCTTTGGAGCACCCCCTCCCCAAGGAATTTGCCTGGCTGCACCCCAAGTGGCACTTAGAGATGTGGGGGAGCAGGAGCACCCAACTGGAGGAGGGAGCCCCTGGAGTCCGAGCTGCCCTCTCCTCCCACCATGCACTGAGGGGACTGGGCTGCGGCTGGCAGATCCAGCGCGCATCACTGCTGTGTGTGTGTGTGTGTGTGTGTGTGTGTGTGTGTGTGTGTGTGTGTGTGTGTGTGTGTGTGTGAATGACTCTGGCAGGCTCTGGAGCACTGCGATTAAAAACTCCCACGGCTGCCTTCTTCCATCCTCTTTTCTCTGCAAACTGTGTCCCCTTCCCCGGCGAAATGACCACAGCGGCTGCAGCCCCAGTGTAGAAAGGGCGCTCCGTGACCAGCATGAGCCTCCTGCTGCCCGCACCCGGCCCGGAATACAGTTTGGGGGCAATGCTCCTGCATGCCTCTCCCATCTCTGCCTATGTATAAAAACTCTGGAATTAACAGTGCAGGTATCAATCATACACATCTCTTAGTCTGTTTTTGACAACTTTAGTTCTCTAGGGCAGGGGCCTTGTCCCTTTGTAGAGCACCTTGCATGCCAACTGTGCTCTGTAAAATATAGTTCTCTAGAATGGGATTTTCAGAAACACTTAAATGATTTAGGAGCATAAAACCTATTGAAAGACAGTGACAGTTGTGTTCCAACTTACTTAAGTGCTTTTGAAAATACCATTCTTAATCCTTTTATTTAGAAGGAGATTGGGGATTTTGAGGGAATAGTAAAGTGGATAGTGGAGGGATACTACGGGTGGGATTGTTCTGCTTCATTCTTAGCAGAGGTCCCAAACAAATGTGAAGTCCCCTTGAGTTCTGGGAGAATCTACTTCAAGGGCCAGTTAACTTTTTTTTTTTTTTTTTTTTTACATGAATGGGGGTTTGTTTTTTGTGGGGGGGGGGGCAGGGGGGAGTTCCTATTCTTTTTGTTTTGGTTTCGTTTTGTTAAAAATAATCCACAGTGTTTGTTTATTCCTTGCCCTGTCTAATCAACAGTCCTCTAATATCAACTCTTAACTATAATATAGCATGAATTTAATGATTCACTTTGTATTGATAATTTGAGATAATTTTCTCCAAGTTATTTCTTGTAAATTCCTGGGACAGTTGGTTGACCAACACATAGGTACTGGTCAATGACCCAGCTTCCCCATTAATCATTATAGGGAGCAAATCTGTCAAGCTTGTTTAAGGATTTTGCATTTGCAGCATACATTTACTTAACAAAAATTTCTAGAAGCTTTTTCCAGAAAATAGTTGTAAAGTTTTGGAATCCTGATTGTCCCTAGCATCATCCCTCTCCCCCTACACCAGTAGTTCTCAAACTTTTTTGTACTAGTGACCCCTTTCACATAGCAAGCCTCTGAGTGCGACACCTCCCCCTTCTACATTAAAAACACATTTTTATATATTTAACACCATTATAAATGTGGGTGGCAAAGAGGGGTTTGTGGTGGAGGCTGACAGCTTGTGACCCCCCCCATATAATAACCTTGTGACCCCCCCGAGGGGTCCCGACCCCCAGTTTGAGAACCCCTGCCCCCCCCCCCACACACACACGTCCCACTGGTTTCAGAGCATAACCCAATGAATGCCAATCCTGCCTTGCTTCGCAATGCTAGGAAGCTGTCTCATCTGGGGATGAGGGTGGACAAGGAGTAGGAGCTTAATGGATATGTTTGGGTAGTAGAGTGAAAACGACTATGGCTACAGACCCCCCTATCTGTATTTGTATTAGAGCCAGGTTTAAATTCTGTTCTTGCTAATGGTAATGGGTGTCAACACGTTTTCCCTAAAGAGTGTACACTGGGTTGCAAATAGTCTTGGCAAATTATACTCTAGATTCTTCCTCTTTTCCACCCCCATCTTAAAGCATGCTATCGCAAAACTGTTTATAGTACAGTTAATTCCTGTCTGCACTGAACAGGAAAACCATATTAAGTGGAGACAGGCATCGTCCAAATCTCTCTTCTGTCTGGATGATTTTTACCTATTATCATTGCAAGTAACTCTTAAGGTGGGGTAGCTGAAAGAGTCTAGAGAGAAATATATATTCTTTTTCTCCCCCAGCTGACTTAGTTAGTGCATTGAACAGCATTTTGTATAGCGTCCATGTCACCGTCTCCCCTATATAGTTTAGTCAGTTTTCCTTGTATTATGGATCTGTCAGAGAGCATCAGGGGACTGAAAAAGTTAAATAAAAGAGGAAAACGTGATTCTAAAACCACAAAAATTGGCAGGGGTAGACGCAGAACCTGCAATGACACTTTTGTTTTAAATTGACCAGCTTTCGTGCTGATGCCCCTGTAACACTTGGCCACTTAGACATGCAACTGAACATGGTGCTTGTGCTGCACCTTCCCAGGGGGAGCTTTTGTAGGCTCCCTAATGTGTTGGGGGAGCATGCAACCTGAGAGGGGGCAGACTGCTCCCTATAGCATGTCTGACATGGGAGAAATGGAGCTGTAGCTTTGGCCTTTCCCCACTTCCTCTAGGGTTGTGGGCAATCCCTGGGTTGTTTGTTTTTTTCCATAGCATGGGTCTTTTGAGATGGCATGCCCTCTGCATCTGAACAATGCAGCTCTAAATTTGCACAGTTCCTGCCTATTTAAGTTAAACCTTTACTGCCTAGTTATGTATTTATATCTGTTATAACTGATATCAGAAACGGAGGTAGCATGGGTTAATGGATGGGGCACTGAACTGGGACTTATAAGACCTGAGTTCTATTCATGACTCTGCCACTGATCTGCAGTGTGACCTTAGTCATTTTCCCCCTCCTGTTCTTTGTCCATCTTGTCTATTTATATCATAAGTGTTTTGGGGCAGGGACTATGTTTTCCTGTGGGTGCGTACAGTGTTCAACATAATGTAGCCCTGATATTTGTTGGATCATCTAGGTGCTGCTGTAATACATCGGCAGTGTGATGTACATAGACGTTCCACAGTGAGCTGTCTCTGATGGGACAGTTATCCATAATGGGACTTTTAAAAATGCCATTTCAATTGCAATCTGGTGTAGTTACCTCTCTAGCTTTGATCTCCTTGCTTTTCCTCATGCATGTAGAAAGCCTTTACTTTTCCTTTTGGAAATTAGGGGTTTGGAATGTTTGCAAAATAAGTATCCCTTGTGTATCTGCAGTGTGTTTCTTTGGAGGGAGATTTGCAGATATTTCTTAAGATCTTGAAAGCGTGGTATGAAAAATCAGACTTTCAGTATTCACCTCTGTAACTTAAATCCATTGGAAATAGAACTCTCTTTATGTCACATGTATTTGTTTAACATTGGCTCTGCTTTTACAGCCTATTGATTGTCCGTGTATTCTACGCCAGGAAAACCAAAGAGTCATATTGTTAAAAACAATTTTAAGTGCACTATTACAGTTAAAGCACAGCTGAGAAGGGCGTGCTTGTAGTTAAGGTACTGGATTGGGACTTGGGAGATTTGCATGAAGTTCAAGGCTCTTACTGTTTTACTGTGTGATCTTAGGCAACTCACTTAAACTCTTAGGGCCTCAGTTCCCCATCTGTAAGATGGGAATAATACTTGTCACTTAAGACTGAAGGCTCTTTGGGGCAGGGATTGTCTCTTACTATGTGTACATATGGCACAACCAAGCCGTCATCTTAGTGGCCCCTAGTTGCTACTGTTGTATAAATTATAGTAACAAGTCAACATTTTACTTCTTGTTTCTCTTTCTCTTTGAAAGCTTTAACCATGGGGGATGTGAAACTGGTGTCATCGACTCGTATTTCCAAAACCTCTGTGACGCTGGAGCACTCATCTCTCAGCCCCTCTGTCCCAACAGAAGCACCAGCATTCATTCTTCCTCCTAGGAATATCCGGGTGCTGCTGGGAGGCACGGCCAGATTTGAGGGGAAGGTAAGAAATACATAGTGGGGCGGTAGAGGGGCTTTTCACTTCACTGCTCTCTCCTGTCATTTCACTGAAGGTTCCTGTTGGGTTGAAAAACATAAGAATCTGGTTAAATATCTTGTTGACCCTCATTCTGACATGAAGTCACCCCTTGCCAAGTGATAGCTGGTATCAGAGACCTTACCATGTCAGTGGAGGATAAAACATTGTTGCTATCTTACTATGTACTAAGTGTAAACTTTGGGCAGTCCCCATTTTCCCTGCCTCCATAATTGTCATCTCTGCCTCCATAATTGTCTCTAATTAGAGCCCAAGGCAGAAAACATGCTCTCCCATTGTTGGCACAGTTCCTTCTCTCCCAAAACTGCTTCTGCACAAAACCTTACTTTTAACTCAAAACTAACACAGCAAGTCTTCCCAAGAGTCAAAAGCTGCTCATATTCTCTAAGAAAAAGAACTTGAAAACCTACGTGTAACATTGCCACCTGCCATAACTATGTATTAATCTGAAAGCAAAGCAATATTTTCAAATAAAGCACAATTAATATATAATTTATTTATCCCAAAAGGACAGAGATCTGGAGAGCTAAAAGGGGGGGAAAAGCCTCCAAGATTTGTACAAAAAAAACATTTTCCTTGGGACTTTCTGTATTGTCTGTACTTGAATCTGTATTATCTTCTTACTCCGTCACAAATAATCTCTCCTCTCACTCTCATATCCCAGTTATCTCCTTTTCTTTTCCATCACTCCAAATCTCACTTCTGGAGCTGTCACCCTTTTCAATCCTCTCTTCTACCCTGCCTGGTTTTGTCCTCCTTTGGTTGCGTGCTGACAGCTGTGTATTTCAGGATTAAATGCCAACAGGGTCAAATCTAAAGATTCCTTTTCTTATATCTTGAATAAAACATTCCAATCAATAACAATAGGACTCACATCCTTAATGAGGGACAGTGGCGGGCAACCTGTGGCCCGCAGGCCGCATGTGGCCCATCAGGGTAATCTATTGCGGGCCGCAAGACATTTTGCTGATGTTGTCCGTCTGTAGGCATGGCCCCCTATGGCTCCCAGAGGCCGTTAGTTCGCCGTTCCTGGCCAATGGGAGCTGCAGGAAGTAGTGGGACACCAGAAGTTGAGAGATGAACTTTTTTTTGATCTATATATAATAGTCCGGAGTGGGAAATAATAGAGCACATGTTCTCTTTATTAACTTGTGCAAAGAAGCTGGGCTCCATTTAATTTTTAGTCAATTAAATCATTGCTTTAAGTCAACATGTTCTGATCTGCCCGATCCATTGTTTATAACCTAATCTGGTCAGTGACCTTTACATTTGATTCAATTTTATTATTGTTTATAAACCAATGGGGTCATATTGGTGTCTTGCTTGTGGTTCTAGTCCAATGCTGTTGGAGCACTGCAGCTGTGTGCAGTGCTGTTAGACTGCCGCTTAATAGCCATAGTCTTTCAGATAGCAATCTGCATACTTCATACCATATGTGTACATCTTTAGTTGGTTAGTGCAATGTTGCTCTTTCTGTTACTCTGACATTCCAGGGGCTCAGAAGGACAGTATTTGCTACTAGACAGTCAAACTGCTGAACATACTTCAGTTTTTCTACCCTAGGAAAAATAGGCTATAGATGTTATGATGAATCATTACTGATACTGTGCTTCATCACACAATATAAATATTAAACTAGACATGCATTTTAAAAAAAATTAAAAAATGGCTAGACAGGAGATTTTCTTTAAAGAGTTCTTCTGCAATGGAATTTATCTTATCAGAAAAGAACAAACATTTTGAGACTCCAAGACAGGATATCAATTTCATATTGTGATTATCTTATATACTCATTAAGAGAATTTATGAGAAATCCCAAAAATCAAACCCATTGTTTTTCTTTTTCACATGTTTTCAGGTGTGACAGTCTGTAAAGTAAGTTACACAAAATGAAAGTCCAAAAGTTGAAAAAAGAAAGTAGCTCATAAGTCTAGGAAACATGAAGTTAGAAAGGAACAGATGATGTTGTCCTTAAAAGAAAGCTGGGTTGGTTTGTTTGGGTATTTTCCCTCCGAATTTTTGTGACAACTGTGGAAAATTCACATGTATCTGAATATTCAACTCAGTTTTCCACATGGGAAATGCATGCATTAGGTGGCATATGAATAGAACTTTTCTCTGGGCGTGCGCTCGCTCTCTCTCTCTCTCTCTCTCTCTCTCAGACACACACACACACACACACACACACACACACACACACACACACACACACACACACACACA
>NW_020664413.1:9928019-9935606 GCF_002925995.2 Terrapene triunguis | reverse complement strand
ACACACACACACACACACACACACACACACACACACACACACACACAGAGTTTTGGCCTACTTATTTTTAAAAAGGCCTTGGCCAAAATGTTGCAAGGATCTGATTTTATCTATAAGCATATTTATTCTGTTAATCATTGGAACAGTTTACCAAGGGAAGTAGAAAATCCATTACCACTTCACGTTGTTAAATGAAGATCACAATTCTTTCTAAAAGATATGCTGTAGTTCAGTTAAGTGTTATTGGGTTTGATAGTGTTCACTTGCATAGCAGTGCCGAATTATTCTCTTCACTGTAGAAATTACTAGGTGGATTGCTGCGGGCTGTGTTACGCAGGAGATTTGATAAGGCTACCATAAAAGTCCCTTCTGTTCTTAAAATTGAAATAAGAATCTATAAACTGCCAATCAGTGGTATCTAGGTTTTGCTGATTAAAATCTGGTAAATTCAGGGTCCAAACAGGAACCCAGAGCAGTTTCTTTCAGAACATAGCAACCCCTTCCACTACTTGACATGAAGCAAATGACCCTATATTTCACTTTATGCAGTTGTGCAGACTATTTTCATTATAAAACTGAGAGCTAAACATTTTAGTAGGCTAGCAATGTTGACACATCACCCAAAAGTAAATTATCTTTTGTCCTATTCCTAATTGAGAACATTCCTTTATAGTGGAAAAAAAACCAAACTGAGATATTCCATTGTAATGGTTCAGAACACTGTAGTGTGATTTATCCCTAACAGAATTCAGCTGTAGAGAAATATTAATGAATTAACTCATGCTACACTCCCAGGAGATCACTAAGTGTGTATCACTATTAGAGGTGCTCAGAAAAATTCTGATTAAACATTTTTCTTCAGAATTTGGCAATTTGTCAAAATTGAACCATTTCAGAGAGAACCCGTTGGAACCCAGGCCTGAATTCCTGCCAACTCACCTGACTTCCTCCTTGGCAGCCCACGTGAGGGGCTGCTGGGAAACACAGGACTTTCCTGGGCTCTACAGATTTACCAGGCAGACCGCCCCAGTTTTTTGTTTTTTTTCCTTAGGAGAATTTTTTTTCATTATGAATAATTGGAACAAAACCAATTTTGAAATATCCAAATCCGCTGAGAAATGGAATTGCAGTAATTGGAAGAGTATGTATGTCTTCCCCTGAGTTTAATGGTGTTTTCAACCCTGCGTAGCTGGCCTGTCCTGGGGTATAGGCTAAGTCTCAGGTGCCGCTTTCACTTGGGCTGGTAACCCAACCTCTTTGCAGTGAGGACGTAGGCAAAACCACTCAAGGGCCCATAGTCCACTAATGCCTTCTCACAATTCCCACTGAGAGCCTGAAGGACAGACAAGTTCTCCCACAATTCACTGGGAAAGAATCACAGAGCAGCTCAACTTTAGTTAAAGAACCATGGGATATGGCCCCCAGAAGTCCTAGTAACACAGATGCGGGAGTGCAGCACCAGTGAGAGACAGTAACTTGAGCAGGGCTTTGTTGAGTGGCTGCTCACGCCCCAACTAGATAAACCCCGGGTCCTGATAACCTTAGTTAACTCAACAGTGAAGACATATTCTAAGGCACAGAGAGGTTAAGTTACTTGACAAAGCTCATACACCAATGTAATTGCGGAGCCAAGAATAGAACCCATGAATCTTGACTAGATTCTAACCACTAAACCACATTCTCTTGATCCTTCCCTCCCTATTTTAAGCGGCAGGGTTTTGGACCATTAGGGTAGAGAACTGCAGGTTTTGTTGTTTTTTTAAACCAGGGTAACCCACAACAGACAAACTCTGTTGATAGCAATATGATTTACAAAGCTTACTGCCCACTCATAATTTTGCTCAATTTGAATGACAGATGGAGTACACCAAAAATTTCTGATGAATATTTCTCCTTCTTTACTGAAAGAAATTTCAGTGGGTGTCATAATATGAAATGAAGCAATTAATTTCTCAATGAAATTGAAGAACTGTCAGTTTACAACCAAGAAAAAAGAAACCCCCATGAATTCAGGGTAATATTAAACTTTGCATTTCACTGCTGTGGACAGTTAACTGAGCAATGCTTTGGCTATATCTATATATTTTTTAAAAGTAATATCAACGATCATTAATTTTTATGATCCTCAATAATACTTGTACCATAGCTCTGCATGGGAGGTATAGCCAAAGGTGCTACAGAGCACGAACTAATTGCATTGGGGGTCAGGAAGGATTTTTTTCCCCTTGGATAAAGCATTGCCCAGATAGGGTTTGGTGGTTTATTTTAATCCAGGCCAGTTGCCAGATTAATGTTAAATCCAACCTATATTGGTAATATGTTTTTTAGGACCTCTCTCTATCCAACCTCCGCTGCAGTCCCTCGGGCGGGATTTAGAGGCAGGTGACCCAGACAACCACCTGGGTTGCTGGGCTTGTGGGGCAATGGGCTTGGGATGCTGTCTTTGTTGTTGGTCACAAAAGAGAAAAGAGAATGTTTGAAGTAAAATGTTTCAGGTATGCTGTATGTGGATTCATTTTTCACTAACCTTCTAGAATGTTCTGGACCTTTGTGGAACCTTCCAGACTTTCTGAGAACTAAGTTTTCCTTTAACCTCCTAGAATGTTGTTGTCAGCCATGCCCTCACAGGTATATAAGGGGTGGAGTGTTGCCAGTCAGTCAGTGAGATATAAGAATAATGTGAAGTGAAATGAGAGCCCAGGCTGCAATATTGTGAACCTTGTTTTATTGTGTAATTGTACTGTGTTTTAAGACTTGAAGAGTGTAAGTAGCGACTAATAAAAGATGACATATTTAATGAGATGCCAGAGATATCTATCAGACCCCTATCTATGCAACAATACACAGGTCCTGACTTTCTAATGTGCTGGGGTGTGCTCAACCCCTGACTCTGTCCCAAGTCCTGCCCCTACTCCACCCCTTCCCCCAAGGCCCCAGCCCTGCCCCGCCTCTTCCTGGCCCAACCCACCCCTTCTCCCAAGCCCCTGCCCCCACCCCGCCTTATCCTGCCCCGTTCTGCCCCCTCCCCCAGCGTGCCGCGCCCTCGCTCCTCTCCCCTTCTGCCCGCAGCCTTCTGCATGCCGCGAAACAGCTGATTGCGGTGGGCAGGAGACGTGGGGAGGGAGGGGGAAGTGCTGATTGGCGGTGACTGCCAGCGGATGGGAGACGCTGGTGAGTGAAAGAGGTGAGCTGATGGGGTTGCTGGTGGGTGCTCAGCACACAGCTGCAGTGCTCCGACAGCGTTGGACTAGAACCACAAGCAAGACACCAATATGACCCCATTGCTTGCTATTTTATCACTTGAAAATGCTATTGGCCAGTGTTTGAATCTCTCTGACACTGTGCTTCGGTTTGTAAGGGCAAAGGCGAGAAAAGCGACCTTTCGAACTAAAGAAATAGGTTAACATTCTAAGACTGTCACTTACTGTAACACTACTGAATACTAGAACACCCAGTGTTGGTGCACAGTTCCATTTCTTGATGTTAGTACATTTCGGTTATTAAAATTAAAAAGTTTCTATAAGCTTAGAGGAAACAATTTTTATTTGCTTATCTATGGCATGAATAAATACAGATTTACAGATCCCAGGGTGAAAATTTATCATATTAAATGTCAGGGGTAAATCATGCATGCAAATCATGCATCAAGGTTGTGAAATGGGCTGCAAATGCAATAAAAATAAGATATTCAGAAGTTTAACAAAGGGAGAGAGGAGGGGTGCCAAAGATGCTCCTCGCCTGGGGTGCCATTTGGGCTAGGGCCGGCCCTGGCAGTCCCAACTGTGCCTTTGTGCTGAATCAGCATTTCTGGAAGCAGCACTGATTCCAGAGTGATTGAGCAGAGGCTGCCACGTGAGCAAGGCAAGTAAGAGCCTCTCCTAACTTCTTCTTCTCCTACACTGTCTCCCTCCCCGCCCCTCCTTCCCTTCATTGTCCCCTCTCCCTTCACTTTTCTTTCCATTTAGATGATCCCCTCCTAATTAAACCCACGAACAACAAAACCCAACATGGAACTAACATGACATTTGCTGCCATCAAATTGTTCACTCTGCTTGTGTGTTCTACCCCTTCCACCACCTTGCGTCTGTCTTAGCTATTTAGGTTGTAAACTCTTCAGGGCATGGACTGTCTGCTACTCTGTTTGTACAGTGCTCAGCACAACAGGCCCCATTCTTGGTTGGTCCTTAGGCAATACTCTAATAAATATAATTATTAGTAGTAAGACTGAGGTTCAGGACCTTGTTAGTGCCTTTTTGACAATGTAAATAAGGAGTTAGAGAGTCTCCTTCTGCTTTGAGCCACCCTTGATATGCAGCATCCATCCAAACCAATATTGTTTTAGCACAAGCCAAAATGGCTGCATTTGCCAGGTCTTGAACTCCTATTTTGTAATGTGCTTCCAGTTATTTCAGATGCTGCTGTTTCTATCTCAACAATTTAAAATCATGTGGAAAACTAGACAATAAAAATTCAAGGAGACTTCATCAGCATTAACTACTCCTAGTTCACAAAATCATTTCTGATCCTGGAAAGCTGGTTAAATTATCCTTTTTGTACTTTCTGTTGCTGTTGACTGACTTATCACTGTAAATCATGACTCCTCATTTCTGCAGCCCTTGCCTGGAAGTTAAACAGCAATTTATTGAATTATAGTTTATTTTTCTCATCTTTTCCTTTTTGGACCATTCATACATCTTGTTGTGTGAAGGGAGCTAGTGTGAGGTTGCTAGTTATGATACTGGTCTTTAGCAAGGCTCTTGATGCTCCAATATTTGGTTCTATTTCAAGCTCCTGCTGGATTTTGACTGTTATCCTTTTTTCATATAAGCCTATACTTGTCCCAATTAGTGGGGAAAAATGGAATGAACATGAATCTATTGTGCAATATTTCACTCTTTACAACAGTGGCAAAATGGGGTCAACGTATAACATTCGTAGCAAAAAGTCAAGAATGTGGAAAATAAATACAAAAACTGAAAAGAAATTAAATTCCGAACAAGCTTAATAAACAAAGGAGAAATAATCAGTGTGCTAGATATATGAACAAAAGGAATAACGAAGAAGTGCAAAAATTGGTAGATATAGAAGTCATGACACCAGTGCTCAGTTAATGATTGTTTTACTTGTCCCAAAATGGCTGATCACAAATCTCTAAAATACTGACCAGGTCTTATTAAAGTCTTCAATCCTGTATTTAATTTGAAAAATATCATCCTTTCCAGCACGGCCTCCCTCCAAGCTCTGTTCCAGTGTGTATGTCTTTGTTGTGATGGATTCCATGAGAAAAACTCATCATGTAGCTTTGGGCTTGCCCCTTAGCAGGGGTGGAGAGTTGTATGGGCCCGTGTTGCCTGGGCTCCAGCAATATTCAGGGCCTGGGGGCTCGGCTCCACCAATGTTTGGGGCCAGGTCTCTTTCCCGGCCCCGCCTGCCATCCCTGAGCCCCAGAGTGTCCCTGCCTCTCCCCTGAAGCTCCGCTGCCTCTGCTCTGCTGGCTCCCAGCATCAACTGACGCTGCAGGTTCCTAGAGCCCCCATCCACTAGTGGCAGGGCAGGCTGCCTTAACACTGCCCTTCCACCTCAGACCCTTCCCTTTTCCGGCGGGACCCTCCACTAGCACTGGGCCCACAGCGCCCGCAGTCACCGCTCCTGCTCCATGCTAGGTAAGGGGCAGCCCCATTCCCCACCCCCAGTGAGGCTACAGTGAGGGGCAGCAGCAGGGGAGGGAGGTGCACACACCACAGGGCAGGCGAGGGGGCTTCCTGGACCTGAGAGGGACCCTAGGAGCAGGTGCAGTGACAGTGGTGTGAGGCGAGTGTGGTGTGTGTTGGGGGGGTAAGAGGGGCCCCTCCCCTGGAGCTCGCTGTTGCCGGCGGTGGGGAGTCCTCTCTGGCCCCAGCCCCGGGGCAGCCTGCCTGCACCCCAAACCCCTCATCCCCAGCCCTGCCCCACCCCAGAGTCCTCACCGCTTGCACTCCAACCCTCTGCCCTAAGCCTGAGCCCTCCCACACCCCAAACCCCTCATCCCCAGCCAGAGCCCTCATCCCCCCCCCACACACCCTAACCCTCTGCCCCAGCCCTGAGCCCCCTCCTGCATCATGAACCCCTCATCCCTGGCCCCACCCCACAGCCTCACCCCTGCACCCCAACCCTTTGCCTGAGCCCCTCCCAAGCCCCTCATCACCAGCCCCACCCCAGAGCCCTCACATTTTTACATTATTTTAAAAAATATATATTGGTTTACAAGGCAGGTGGGGGGGGCAGGACTTGGACCTGTTCTGAGCACCACCAAAAATGATACAAACCTGCTGCCCCTGCCCCTTAGAACAAATGTTCTTAACAGCACCTGAAATATGACTGCAACTTATGAATTCCAGAAATTGTTTATTTTGGGGAGATGCGCAATTGGCTGTTTGTTCACAGTTGAAATAAGATTAAAGCTTAAAGAAGAAAAAACAAAAATCAGAACAATGTAAGCAGTTAACTTAATTAATGCTAGCACTGCTACAGAACATAGTGGCTAGAGCTGGATGAAAAACGGGAACATTTTTCACAAAAAACCTGTCTCTTGTGTTGAATCATTTCAGTTTCCACTCTCTAGCTTGTTGAAAAAAGGGATGAATATTTTGCAACAGAACTTGCCTTGTCTTTGTTACTAATCTGACTTCATTATAGAGTAATTTGCCCACAGCTTTTAGTGATTCCTTATATTTGCTTTCCTCTACCATTACCAAAACATAAATATTGTGATGCTCAAATGCCCTACTTCTGTTTCAGTCTGGTCTACATGACCAGTATTCATCATGGATTTTCAGTCCTGTACAAGATAGCATATCCAGTAGAAGGATATGCATCTGTCTTTCAGTAAGCTTGGCTTGCTGTAAAGTAGAGCTATAAGAGATTTTGCCTTTCTTAAATTAGACCAAATTATCGCACTTCTTGATAATACCATTCTGCTTTTCCCAGCTAGGAAAATAAAGTAGCCATTACAAAGGCAGTAATGTGCAGCATTGTGAATCTCTGCAGAATGCCATATATGGAGAATGTTTATGATCACAAGACATCATTACTCATTATCATTTTGTTCAGTCCCTGTTCACTTTGGCACCAGAGACTCTCCAAAACTGACAGTTTCTGCTCTTGACATGTTATTTGGCTTTGTTTGAGCATGGATGTAGCATGAATTTTGAAAACCTGCGGTGAGAAACCAAGCGTCTTACTTTTTGACTTGGGACATTTGGAAACCTTAGTATGTAATATGCATACATTAAATATGTGAATAATACAGAACTCAGCCCTTCAACAAAGGAAGCCAGGTTGCCTTTCCACCATTATGTTCATTCTGTGAGAGGCAACAGCTTTCTAGATAATTGGGGTGGATGGTTCTGCTGCTGCTGCTGTGTGTGTTCTGAGTGAGGCTGCTAGACCCACTGGCTAAAGTTCACTAGCTCAGCTTCAGTACTTCCTGTTTCCCTCTTTGAACAGATTCCTGTGTTAAAGTGTTGAAGCCATAAAGTAAAAACACTGATGTAACATGTGTTGCAGAAATCCTCTGTGACTCAATATAATTGTTGGCTTTGCTGGATG
>NW_020664413.1:9822874-9928009 GCF_002925995.2 Terrapene triunguis | reverse complement strand
TGCAGAAATCCTCTGTGACTCAATATAATTGTTGGCTTTGCTGGATGAGTTACAATCTGCTATACATAATCTACCTTCCTCCTTATTATTTGGGAGTGTCATGCAATGTAAGATGCAGACCATTGTTGCTGAAGGAGAGGAGGGGATGGCGGAGGAGATGGGGCGGGGGGAAACCCTTTTCTTTGCCTCCCTTTTAACTAGTTTAAAGCTCTTCTCTCAGTAGTATATGTGAGAGGCTGTATGTGATGAAACAAAGACAAACCAAACTGGGCCCATAGCTGGAGGGACCAGCATCAAAGCAGTTGGGCAATCAGCAGCAGTGCAAGGGGACAAACTAGTGGGAAAGAAGGCAAGAATAGGTAAAGGTGAATGGACCTGACTAGAAAGGCCCTTACTCTGAGCCAGAGAGAAACTGTCATAGACACCCTCCTCAAGGTGTGTGTTTCATAAATGGGGCACCTGAATGGAGAAGGCCCTGCTCCCCACATAGACTAGGAGGAACTTGGGATGGAAAACAGTGAAAGCTCAGCTGCCCTCTGTTTCCATGGAGAGGCTTGTGGAGAAGAGCTATGCTGCTTGGAATTTGCATTGTGAAAGCAGTGTTTATAGTGTTGCAAAAAACGAAGCATGGGACCATTTCATTTCTCTTCCCTCTCTGAAAACCTGTTGTTTATTTAAGAGAAGAAAAATACTACAGATGTGCCAGACACCTGAAACTCAACCATTTTGAGTTACGTAATGTATGGTGAGACAAATGAGTCTACAGCTGTATTTCACTGGAGCAGCTATTGCATATGGAGGCCTGCTATGCTGTATACCTAGGTTTCCTGTACCCCAATGGATACTACAGGAGATGCCTGCTTCTATTTACTTTATGACAGTTTGATTTAAGAGTGCAGTTTGATTAAAACGTGAAAATTAGTAAGACCTTATATACTGCTTGGCTTGTGAAGGTTATCAAATGGATAATTTAGGAGCTCCGAATAATGTGAACCTATCAGATCTGTTTCCAGCAGATGCAAAGGATCACTTATTCTGGTACTTTGACCCTAGACTGGATATGAATGTACTGCCATGAAAAGAGACATGAAGCCAGTGGAGAGTCTTGATGGAGGAGTGTCTGACTGTAGTACTTATGTCCCTCCTTACTGTAATATCTGAGCACCTCATTGTCTTTATTCTCACAACGCTTGTAGGGAAATATTCTACCCATTTTACAGATAGGGGAACTGAGGCCCTGGGGATGCTAAGTGACTTACCAAGTTCAGAGAGGAAGTCTGTTGCAGAACAAGAAATTGAACCTATGGCTCCCAAGTCTCAGGCTAGTACGCTAACTACTGGGCCATTCTTCCTAGATCTGGAGATGTACTGTGGTGAGGACACTGAGGAGGTGATATGAACTTGTTCTGAGGGGAATTATTAAGATCTAGGTTTTTATGTTTTTCTTTTTTTAAAGTGAAAATAGGAAAATTCACCATCTGCGTGAGAGACAGCGTGCCTAGAAATGGTTCATTTTAAAAATCCATCGGTTTCTAGTCTTTGCAGTGGGGAAGACAGTCTTCATTCTCTGTAAGTCAGTGCACTGCTGTGAACCTGCAGCCAGACCGGACAAAACAATCCTTTGTCTTTTGGAAATACTTTGATGTCCAAGAGGAATGAGGAAACCTTAATCTAGTGCGAATTCCAACTAATGCCAGCTTTGCGTGTCTCCATCACCTGTCTCTATCACCTGTGCAGACTTCTGTGAGACCTAGACCGAAGGAGGTGAGGTGAAGATGGACTAGTATGCTTCTACCAGTATTTCCTTTGGCTTCCTTGCTTTTGTTTGAGGGTTTTTAAAATTCTGTGTGCCTTTTTATAACACTTTCCATTTCATGGCAATTCAGATTGAGGAATAATTGGAGCTGAACTATTAGAATACTAGTTAAAGGTCACGTCATATGCTAAAACTTAATATACATATAATACCTTTTATCTGAACATCAGAGTAGTTTACAAACATTAAGCCTAATTAAAACAGGTCGCGTAGCTACTCCATGATAAAGAGGGGGACAGACGCAGGACTCCTTTCACTCAGTCCTGTGCTGTTACGGTTGGACCAAGCTAATCCCTGCCACTAAAAAGGAAATTTCCCCCTAGGTTTGCAGCAGGGTCTTAAATTTGACCAAAAACCTCAGTCATAAGACATCAGCAATCTTTCTGGGTTGGTAACACACAGGCAAACATATAATTTGGTGCACTTATTTATTATTTGTATTAATTCACATGTAGGGGCCTTAACTGAGCTAAGGGCCCATTGTGCTATGCACTGTTATAAACACATAATTAGAGAGTCCCTCCCTGTTTTACAATCTAAATAGACAAGACAGACAAAGAGTGGAAGGGGAAATAAGCACAGGGAGGAATAGTGACTCGCTCAAGATCACACAACAGGTCAGTGGACGAATTCATATCTGGGTTTTATTCCTGGTTCAGCCAATGTCCTATCTGCGAGCTCATGCTGTCCTCCGTTTGCTAGAGTTTTATTAACTTTCAAAGTAAACTCTATTCATTCATTCTCTCTCTCTCTCTCTTTTGTATTGCCCCAGCACCTAGGAGTCCTAGTCCTAGTCCAGGACCAGGACTGTATTGTGCTATACAAACAAAGAATAAAAAGATGGTTCCTGCCCCAGAGAATTTACAATCTAAGTATAAGATAAGAGATAACGGGGGTTACAGACAGATGGGGAAGTATAAAGAAACAGTGACACAATATTGGTCAGCCTGATGGACAGTGGTCTTTGTATGCTAACAGCCTAACTGTTATCAAGTTTTTGTAGGCATGACAGCAATGGAATAATCTGTCAGTCTAAGCTTCTATACCTTCCCATCATCATAACATTTGAATACTTCATTCATTTCTGACTTATTTACATAGTATTTCCCTGTTCCTCAGACAAGAAGCTCCACTAATTAAATTATATTTCTAGAATGTATCCAGAGATCAAGCTTTCTTTAGATCAGGGAAAACTGTACGTTTGTTGAGACTTACTATATAAGGGTTCAATTTAGTGAAACCAGGTTCTTGTCTTTGTAGAATTCTGTTGTTTAATCACAAAATAATATCTTAGCAGTTTATACAAGAAGGCAAATATAAATTGCTCAAGAAGTGTGTGTACATTCAAACAGAACAAACTAGAAGAAGAAAGATCTTAAAAGTAGAGATCAAAGAACTGTGATGAATGTCTTTGATTTTTATTTATTTTATGGTAGATTTAAAGTGCCCAGTAGTGTTTGGGTCCCATTTTGCAAGGAACTGTATCCACACATAGTAAGAGGCAGTCCCTGCTCCAGTGATCTTGCAGCCTAAATAGATAGGACAGACGAAGGGAGGGAGAAGGGTATTCTCATTACCCCCGTTTGACAGATGAGCAACTGAGGTACAGAAAGATTAAATATTTGCCAAAGGTCGCATAGGAAGTGTGTGGCTGAGCTGGGAACCGATCTATCTTCTATCAGAGGGGTAGCCATGTTAGTCTGGATCTGTAAAAAGCGACAGAGTCCTGTGGCACCTTATAGACTAACAGACGTATTGGAGCATAAGTTTTCGTGGGTGAATACCCACTTTGTCAGACACATGTAGTGGAAATTTCCAGAGGCAGGTATAAATATGCAGGCAAGAATCAGTCTAGAGATAACGAGGTTAGTTCAATCAGGGAGGATGAGGCCCTCCTTTAGCAGTTGAGGTGTGAACACCAAGGGAGGAGAAACTGCTTTTGCAGTTGGCTAGCTATTCACAGTCTTTGTTTAATCCTGAGCTGATGGTGTCAAATTTGCAAATGAACTGAAGTTCAGCAGTTTCTCTTTGAAGTCTGGTCCTGAAGTTTTTTTGCTGCAGGATTGCTACCTTTAAATCTGCTATTGTGTGTCCAGGGAGGTTGAAGTGTTCTCCTACAGGTTTTTGTATATTGCCATTCCTGATATCTGACTTGTGTCCATTTATCCTTTTACGTAGGGATTGTCCAGTTTAGCCGATGTACATAGCAGAGGGGCATTGCTGGCACATGATGGCGTATATTACATTGGTGAACGTGCAGGTGAATGAACCGGTGATGTTGTGGCTGATCTGGTTAGGTCCTGTGATGGCGTCACTGGTGTAAATATGTGGGCAGAGTTGGCATCGAGGTTTGTTGCATGGATTGGTTCCTGAGTTAGTTACTATGGTGCGGTGTGTGGTTGCTGGTGAGAATATACTTAAGGTTGACGGTTTGTCTGTGGGCGAGGACTGGCCTGCCTCCCAAGGCCTGTAAAAGCGAGGGATTGTTGTCCAGGATGGGTTGTAGATCACTGATGATGCGTTGGAGAGGTTTTAGCTGAGGACTGTAGGTGATGGCCAGTGGAGTTCTGTTGGTTTCTTTCTTGCGCTTGTCTTGCAGCAGGAGGCTTCTGGGTACACGTCTGGCTCTATCTTCTGACTCCCAATCCACTATCTTAACCATAAACCCATCATTCCACTCAATTAGATTGCTGCTACTCTGTTGTTTGAAAGGAGTGACCCTTCCAAGCAGAGGTGAATATCCCTGAAATCAACTCTCCAATGTGAATGAGGCCCTTAATATCTTATTATAAAAAGCTATTCTAGTTCCCCTTGCCTGCTGGACCTGGTAATGGACAAAAGAACACAAAGATACGTCCATGACACAAGTTGGGAGATTATTACATAATTATAGGTTTGTTGGAAAACATTTTGTTGGGTTTGCTCGAATCTCTCAATTGGTATGCTAGTGACCTCAGTGTAAGTGGGGCTTTATTGAAAACACATGCTGAGCGAGCACTTTTCTCCACAACTCAAACCAACATAGTTATTTCTGAGCTAACATACGAGTGTGTGTGTTGCTCTTACCAAGATCATAGAAATCTTGATTTTGAAAGAAAGCATTAAAGAGGGGTTGCAAGCCCATAAAATGTCTTGAACTCTATATGCCTATAAATATTTATTCTGAACTATTTAACTAGAAAATCAAGCCGCATCAGTTTATATTTTAGTATTTCAATTAATTCTTTGACTTTTTTTTCTTTTAAACAGTTGTTGTCTGGCACTGTTGTATTGCTTTGAACTTGTACTGCACACAGTCCCAGCTGCTATGCGTCTCAAATCTATATTAATGCACTAGTCAGATTGAGAATTGTATGAATAAAAGATAGGAAACTCAGCTGTTAAGGCTCTCTCAGAACCATTTACTCTCTTGTAAATGCACATAATGTATACAGTGAATGCAATATGTCAGAGTAAACGTTGTGGGGCCCTTAACATTTGGGATTCCTTAAGTCTAGTTCATTCAAATCCTCACATTCTAATGATTAATTTCCTTTTTTTTTTAAATCAACAAACTTACAAAATACATAATTCCATATTATGTATAAAATGCAATTTGCCAGCACTGGCAAGTGGCATTAGCAGTGGAACTGTACAGATAAAGAGAAACCGCACTTTTATTACTGACTTAGCACACTTCCTCTGCTAGCACCATTTGCCAACAGACAGTCTTAAGTGAAGATAGAACTGTGCAATTAAATCATCGAGGAAAAACATTTAGCATTTCCCATGGCCACTGACAGCTTGCTAAATTATAGTAAAAAAACATTTTGTCTGTCTGAAAACTTGGTAAGACCGTACCATGTTCATTCAGAGTGAAGGCTGTTTGTTACCATCTCACAGTGCAGACTGGATTGCTGCCCTTAGTTATGGGTTTAGTATCTACAAATCTCTTTTCAGGTAGAAGTGAGTATCTGGTACCCAAAGAAAGCAGAGAACTCTATTTTCCACTTATTCATAGAGAGATCTTGCATTATGTTTATGGGCATGTTGTGAATTTATATCAAAACTTCCACACTTAAGTGCAATTGGGACTAGCATGTATGTGCGTTGCTTTCTTTGGAAATGACATCCCAGCATTGCTAGACAGGTGTATAGATGTGCAGGCTGTTAGTAGGCAGAGAGTATATATTTATTCTCCCAATTTCTGTTTTAACTACTATATGTCACAATCAGTAATCCAAAAGGGATCTGTTAGTTACTGTATTAAGGCAATAACTCACTTCCCAGGTTACCATAGACATCAGGTTCTTGATGCTGATACAAAGGCATTGCTTTGACAAAACCGCCTAACTCATGTGTTTAGTGACTGTTTTCCAGCTAGAGGAAAGCCCACCAGAAATGTTATCCATAATGCTAGTAACTGCTTCTAGGGTGCGTCAGCTGTTGGCTCTTTGTTTGCAGTGCACAGTGAGATTGATGTGTGGTGTATGCAGATCTCTACCGTAGATGCACACTACAGAAAATTGGAGCTGTGTGAATTTAGCATCTCTCAAGATCAAGGCCATACAGATGAAAATTGTGAGTGGGGACAAGATACAGAAATGTGTAAATTCACAAATATATCTTCATTGCCGTGTATGTTACAAACAGATGGGTGGCATTTTTGATAACATCTGTATTGGCACCGTGTGCTGGATAGAAGAAGAATCCGTGAACATCATTAAACTGTTAATCCAAGGCAATGGCCTTTTTATTTCAGCATCAAGAAGCTGTAAAACATAAACAGGTTGAACCTGCTCCCATTGACGTAAATGGCACTACTCCCAAAGTAGGATTGGGCCTCTAGTAATTTGAGACTTGAAGCTAACCCACATTCCATTTGGATGAAATCTTCATATTGACAAAAAATTGCATAATCTTTTAAACCTGTCTCAAATAATATACAATAGAAAAATGATTATGCTCTGCATATATTACAATTACTGATTGTCTTTTTCTTTGTGGTGAGATAGGGAGAGAGCACTTTTTTAAAAAAGATCACGCACGTTGGAAAACAGACATTCTTATTATGAAGTGATCATTGCTTTCTTCAAGTAATCCTTGTCATTTTGGAATTGCTTTTATATAGCATCAGCACATTTTCTGATCAGCTTATTTCTCTGTCTCAAACAATGGCTCAGAGGCTATCTGTGGTCTGTTTTGGGTGATCATTCAGTGTAAATATCTAAAACTCTCCCTCCTCCCCCCCCCCAAAGATAGAGTACATCTGTTTCTCCTTTTGCTATAGATAAAAGGCCAATCTTGCTCTTAATTGCACTATGTGTAGTCCAATGGGCTTGCAAGAAGTGTAAATGGGGCAGAAAGTGACTCAAAATCAATCTTTGTTCAGCTTCCTCAGTTCTTTTTTAATGAAGGCCCATGACAAAGTCTGCTTCATTGTTTTTTAAAGTCAAAGTAGATAAGGAAGAAATCCCAACTTCCCCAAATTTCATTTTTCTTGTATTAAGTGTCTTACTCTCATGTCTTGGCCTTTCTTCTGGGGCTGTCTGCAAAAAATTTATGAACAAAAGCAATGGAAAATGCAGCAAATCAGCCCCTCCTGAAGAACTGGAAATGAATGAGCCGTTCCTGTTTTTCTGATGGCTTTCACAACACAGTGAAAGTCTGTCCTTGCTTTTCAGAAAACTCTCTCCCTGGGGCACAGGTTTCTGCTGCTCTGAAATGAATACTTGAAATGGCGCAGTATCAGTTGGCATCATTTTAGAAGTTAAATGGGGTATGTGAAGCAATTAATAGAGGCTACATGGGCATATCTATCCATTCAGCAGCCACTAGTGTTTCCCTTTTAACTAATTTATGTTTTTATTGTATAATCCTAAATGAGCCATAACAGTGCACACAGCTCAGCCATAGTTTTACCTATGACGTTTAAACTATTCAAGATATTCAGCACCTAATGAAATCCAATGTGTTTAAAAGGCCTTAACAGTACCAGTTGGTCCATGGGAGGTAAGCTGCCTTACATTGACAAAATCAATCTACATGGGTTTTTAAAGGCTTCAGACTCTGGAAAATCTTTCATTGACGTCAATGGGAGTTTGGCTTCAGTAAGTCCTACAGGGTTTTGTTCTGAAGCAGCAATGCTTACCCTGAAAACTTTTTAGGTCTGTTCTTCTAAATACCCACCTATTCCCTGAATCTGTGTTAAAGTACTAAAACTAATCATGTCCTCCAGTGTAGTGTCTCGCTGTTCTGGCTCTAATGTGTTCAGACCGTTCTGTGTTGGGTTTTTTGTTTGCCTGTTCTGAGCCCACTTTAGTTTCACTGCAAGGGCTCTGGGGCAGGGACCTGTTATTTGTTAGGCAGTACTCATCTGTTGTACAGCTCCATGCACATTGATACTTCTGTGAATACTAAAGTGCAGGGCCTATATATCAGTGTAGAAAGGACCAGCAACTTGATGTAATGCAGATAGATGTGGGACTGAATTGTTTCCATCAGTAGACAAGGAGAGGGAGCGCACCTGTCTCATGTACTGCACTGTGCCATTCCGCTATAACGTAGAACATTGCCATGTAAAATCTGTTGGTTACGAAGAAATACAGTTCAGTGATTAGAGCTGAGTATGCTGAGAACCGGAGTCTAGGTTCTATTCCCAGCTCTGTTGCTGACCTTTTGTGTGAACCTGGGAGGTCACTGAAGGTCTCTGTTCCCCCACATATAAAATGGAAGTAACACTTACCCGCCTTGGTGAAGTGCACCTGTGATCAGATGTGTTTTATACCCCAGAAGACACTAACCATTCTGGAGCAGGGACTGTCTTTGACCGTGCCCCCTGTCACAAGTACTAACAATGTGTGTGGCAGAGCTCTTCTGTCAAACCACCTTAGCTGCAGGTGTTGGAACTTCAGAAGCTCTCGGCAGGGTTCTGCTGTCTCATTGTGGCAGGTGCAGCTCATTAACTGCACAGGGCATATAAGGGAGGTGAGCGCCCCTGTCTAGGGAGAGGGAGTTAAGACAGCAGAGGGAGACAGCCAAAAGTCTGGGAGAAAGCTTTGGCTGAGCTTTATAGTGTGTAATTGCTTTTGAGTTGTCAACAAAGCCAAACTTCAGGAAGGGGGTGAGTTTGGACGTTGACCAAAGGTCGGTCTGAGGACAGGGTAGGGATTCAGCCTCTTCACAATATTTTACAGACGAATAAAGTCCAGGACCCCTTAATGCTAAAAGAGAAAAATTAAAATAAAATCATCCAAGTGAGCTATTTGAGTGGCTTATATAAAACTCTCCTCACATACTTATTGATAGAGGTCAGCTAGCTAATATGCTGGGAAAGTAGAAGGACAGATGTTGCTTCCAGTGGAATGATTTATTAATGCTTTCCATCAGAAAGCATTCTTGCCACCCACCACCTTGGGATTTCAGCACCTGATTCAGTCTGTGTGAAAACAACATCCGCGGTTGTAGCAAAGCACCCGGGCTGGTAAAAGTTCCATTAACTGAACAATGTTAGAGAAATACCAAAGTGTGTGTGTGGAAGTGTGCATATGTCCAGTGTACTAGAAAGGTTATCACTGTTGGAGTGTTCCTTTATAGTGTCGTCTCCTGCACCAGCAGTGAACATTGAAGATACTTTAGTGTTGCCAGAAGATTATATGGTCTATTTTGACATCCAAAAGCTTCAATAAAAATGTAGGCCATGATTCAGGAAAACATACAGGCCTGTATTTAAGTCCCATTGAAGTCATGCTTAAGTGCTTTGCTGAATAGAGCTGTTTTTCCTAAATCAGAGCCTTAATGCACTATGATACCTCAAAGCAACATCCACAATCAGTTTAGCTCTGGAACTCCACTTTGGGCCATTGGAAATGATTCAGGGCATGTGGACCCAGTGACATTATGGTACCTGGGAAAGTGTTGCCTTATCCAAATAGCTGGTGACTAAATACCAAAGTCAATACGTTCGGCACCTCTGGGGAAACTCTACTTCATTTCCATTAAAGAATTGTGGAAAAAATGTAGGATTGAGACGAAATGATCTGCAGCTGCTGTCTGTTTTACTGTTAACAGACCATGTCTTTAGTAGATAGATCATAAATGCTTCCCTGTTGGAAATACCATAAATGCTGGATGAGTTGGCACTTTTACCATTTGTCCTGATAGTATTTTTGAAACTCTGCAACCTGTAGCAATGCTTTATTGTTGTGACTAATTTGACTGCCGTGGTTACAAATGTCCCTGTTTTACGGTTACTTCTCACCAACACCCACTTGTAGGGTGACCAGACAGCAAGTGTGAAAAATCGGGACGGGGGTGCGGAGTAATAGGCTTCTATATAAGAAAAAGCCTCAAATATCGGGACTGTCTCTATAAAATCGGGACATCTGGTCACCCTACCCACTTGTCTGTTTTTCCATCTTGTTACAATCCAAATTTGTAAGCTCTTTGGGGCAGGGAGTAAAAGGCTGAGTGAGATGTGGCAGTGAAGTTAGAAAACTCATGTGGGGACAGTGCAGATTCAGCCACAGCTCCCAACTTATCTTCTACAAGCACTAGCCCCTGTTGCCGACACAAAGGACCTAAGACCCAACATATTGCCTGTCAGGACTTTGGAGAAAATGCCAGACTAGCGATCTGTGAAGCACCTGAGTCCTTGCCCAGCCAGGAGCAAGGAAACCGCAAGAACTACAGAGAGACTCAGTAGTTCCGGAGAGCTCTCCATCCTGTTGCTGCTTTGGGCTTCCAGTCTCCCACTCCCTCGCTTGTGCTCCTTATCCATGGCCAAAGCAATGTGTGCACTTCAAGATGGAGTATTTTGCCATTGTGTACGTTACATTCTTACCTAACTGATGAGAACTTGGGAGGTGCTGGTTCCCAGTCTCCTGTTTAGTTTGCTATATGTAGGTCTCCTATATGTTCTGTAAATTACACATGTACCATAATGCCAGCATTTCTTTATCAGATCATTGAATCCAAAGTGTGACTCCAGCCTCTATAGCACCTCCAAATGGAGCACTGCAGAGGTAACAAAGCAGGACCTGAAGAATTCTTATCACTGGGAAAGAATTTTCTATAAGATAAACTCTCTCTTTTTGGGGGGTCCTTTTAGAGAGAGAATTCTAGATCAGTGGCTCTCAACCTTTCCAGACTACTGTACCCCTTGTAGGAGTCTGATTTGTCTTGCGTACCCCCAAGTTTCATCTCACTTAAAAACTACTTGCTTACAAAATCAGACCTAAAAATACAAGTGTCACAGCACACTGTTACTGAAAAATTGCTGACTTTCTCATTTTTACCATACAATAAAAATAAATCAATTGGAATATAAATATTGTACTTGTATTTCTGGGCATAGTATATAGAGCAGTATTAACAAGTCATTATCTGTACTGACTTTGCTAGTGCTTTTTATGTAGCCTGTTGTAAAACTAGGCAAATATCTAGATGAGTTGATGTACCTCCTGGAAGACCTCTAAGTACGCCCGGGGGTACACGTACTCTTGGTTGAGAACCACTGTTCTAGATCATCTGTACTGGTGTTAAAGATGGAATAAACACAGTAGCATGATGAAGTCATTTTTCCATATGGTTGTGTCATTTCTCCCCTCTAGAACAGCGATTTTCAACTTTTTTTCATTTGTGTATCCCTAAAAAATTTCAAATGGAGGTGTGGACCCCTTTAGAAATCTTAGACACAGTCTGCAGACCCTCAGGTTGAAAACCACTGCTCTAGAATATTAGGACTCTTTACCAGAGGACTATGGAAATCTTCGATGCACGCTACAACCGGGAGAGTGGAAATCGAGAGAATGACCCACTCCAGACACACATGAATACGTAGGGGCAAGCCTCCTATTTTCCCCCATCTAACGAGATCATGAAAATGAATCCTCTGTTTGAGTTCACTGGCAGGGAAATAGACCCAGGGTTCAGTAATCTGAGACTTGTGCATTCAGGTTTGTCATGTGTCTTTTTATACAGACCCCACCTTTTACCAAAGTATATTGTTCTACTGTAGTGCCCCTGCTTGACATGGTAATCACAAGGGGCCAGAAGTGCTGAGCATCCACAACTTCATTTGAAGCCAGTGGGAGCTGCAGATATCTCTTCACTCTGGAAGTCAGGCTATATGTTTCTACATAGGATTAGGAAGAGATAATCGCCAAATGGCATATCGGTATTTGCACTTCAGGAAGGGTTTTCAGAGTGTGCATTAGTAATGAGGAAATAGGAGCTCAGTGCGAAGTCTAATGCAGACTCTCATTCCTACTGGCTCTTGCTACTCTTGCATTGAATTTTATGAGTTGCATTTTCATGAGACTGTTTGTTTCCCATCTGCTGGTGTGGTGAGGGAAGTGATCAAAATGCATATAGCCTTAAAAGTTTAAAAGAGAATTTATGACATTTTCCCTTCCCTGCTGGTAGTTATCAGGAGATATCGAGGAGGTGAGTTTGTTAGAGGTTTTTTCTTCATTGCCACCAAGTGGAATCCAGGAAAAATACATCTGGTCTGAAGTTTGTTAAACCTGTGAGAGGAATTTGACACAGTTAGTTTTGTGGACTGATGAAGTTTTTGAAATGAATGCCATCACATGCCATACGCTGATGCCAGGAATGAAAGTGAGTTGTAGAGTTCAGAGATGCCTCACAGATACTTAATCCACAAAGGTGTATTTTGTTTTTTTGTTTTTGTTTTTTAGAAGACCTGGTTGAAGATGTGGTGTTTTTCTCTCACTGCTCCAGATCATTTGAGAGGAGAACTAGATAATTGCACTCTCCAATTGTGAAGATGTATGTCTTCACAGAGTAGCATTTCAATACAGGTAATGCCCAGAGAACTGATTTATGAGGACTCCATGCGTTTGGAATATAAAATCTAAACATCACCAGATGTAAAATACCAGAATTTGGCACTTCAACGGAAACCTAGGTTTACACAAAGACCAAGACACACTCCTTGAAACATATGCACTATAGCTAGTGCTTTCAAGTGAGCTATATTTGATCCTAGCTTTTGCATTAAATGATAGCTTTAAACTAGGCTACAAAGGGTTCTTGACCATTTCTTAGAAGGGGTATAGTGCCTCTTATTTGGGGGGGGGGGGAAAAGCATTCCTCTGATTGCAAGGTCATAGCTAAGATACCAAACATCTCTTAACTTTTTTCAGATTTAATCTTGGCTTGTCAGGTTCCAAATCCAGAAGCAAATTTCTAAAAAACTGGATCAAATATTCTTGACTTATGCTTTTAGCATTAAAGTTTCAGAAGGAGCCATAACAATTTATCATATCCACCCCCTCTATCAAGAACATCTGCTCTTTGTTTGTCAAAGTGGGACCACAGTATAAGCCCTACTTGACTGATCTGTACAACCATTCTTGCAAATAGCAGCAGTGGCCAGAACCACATTCTCCCACTTAGCAAGAAAATTGGACTCCTTCCCTGGATCCTCTCCAGGGTGTTGACCTTGTTACCTCTAGACTAGAGCTTTGCAATGCTTTCTACCTAGGGCTCATAGTGGGAGGTCACACACATTTCAGGTGGTCCAACACTCAGTGACTTTTTTCCTGTCAGGAACATGCTACTGCTCGGTGCCCTGTACTAAATCTCCTGTCCAGTACCAGATCTACATCACAGTTCTAGTCGTCTTCATGGAGGTATTCAGTGACTAGGACCTAGCTGCCTACGGGGTCGCCTCCTTTTTTTTTTTTTTTTTTGCACAACCCACCAAGAATACCATGATCCATATCAGTAGTGCAATTGATATGAATCTCTCAGAAGCTGGTGTAAAGGGGGCACTCGGCAGAGTGCCCTCCACTTTTTGAGTTCCATATGAATCCATGTATCATATAGCTCAGAACAAAATACACTGCATGCCTCTTTGCAAAGGCCTTCCCCGAATGGCAACTGAGGTCTTCTATACTCTTGGTTATTATTTATCCCCTCATAGTAATAGTGTGAGTGAGAAGTGCTGAAACTGCTCCATCCTCAGGCAAGAATGATTTTCTTTCTAACTGTTATTGCTGGTAGCTAGTGTGACAGTGCAGGGCAACTGCACCTGTATTCCCCTCCACGGTCCAGCAAAGGCACCCACTCTAGGCTCCCAGCTTCTCAGCTATCGCCTGTCTTTGGCAGTGACCTGCGTTTCTCTCCCTCCTGAGTGAGGTTTTTTTTCAGGTACACAGTGCCCTGCCTATATTGTGTTATTCTCAGCAAGCCAGCCTGCCTAGACAGGCCGGTATCTTCAGTTGCTTTCTCCTCAGAGGCTGTAAGCAGCATAATTACCTCCAGTTGTTACCAAACAGCTCTTTCTGTGCAAGCACACTTACTCTTGAGGTGAAAATATTACAGAGAAAACATATTAAAACAATAGACATTCCTATACACGTGGTAAAAGCTTACCAGAGGTCACCCAAAGTCTTATGCAGCCTCCATAGGCCAAAATCCTTCCAAAGTTTCCCGGAATGAACTGCCCCCTCCCCTCCCTTTGATCAGAAGGTTCTATCACTTTGCTGGATCAAAAAGAAGACTCGGAGACATTTAAACTCAGGCTTTTTATCCAAAGCTCCTTTCTTGTTTGTGGGTCTCTAGAGAATCCAGTTTGAGCCAGTATATGCAAGCCTTTCCAGGTTGTGGTACCTCTCTGGAGGTACCACACAACCGGTGTGAATTTGCCTAATCACTCTTTACTGTGCGTAGCTCCTGGAGGCCTGTGGTCACCCTTCCCCATGGAGTTACATACAATCCCTGGCCCACAATGATATGTACATTTAATACAATAAAATCTCCCAAAGACATTTCAGGAATTGACATATCTGTCACATATAGATACTGCAGTGAGAAGTGCATTATAAATAAGGGTAAGATTATGTCTGTTATTATTAGTAAAAGTCATGGACAGGTCACGGGCAACAAATAAAACTTCACGGAGCTCAAGACCTGTCCGTGACTCTTACTAAAGCCCCGGGTCCGGGTCCAGCCACGGCTCCAACCCTGGCTTCAGCTGCGGACAGTCATGGAGGTCCGGTAAAGTCATGGAATCCGTGACCTCCATGACTAAATCGTAGCCTTAATTATAAATACATAACAGACTAAATGAGGTACTGTATCAGTGAATAATATGTCTATCAGGTGTCTTTGTTACAGTCAGTGCCATGGCATATGAAGGTTTGATGCATTTTTATAACAGCATGGTAGGTTTTCAAGCAAACTAATGATAAAGGCCAAGAGAACTAGCGGTTTTGAGTTCTGGCTTATTAGAATTATTAGTGTGTCTGATTTAGGATATCAGTCCCCATCAGTTCAGTCTTTTACCTGGAGTGAACTTCATGAGTTCTCTGTGCCAGTTTGTAATGAGGAATGCTGTGTTTTCTTCCAAATACTAAATCCCCTCTCCAGCATTAATTTCAAAATGGGACGTAGGCAAGCAGGGAGAGAACTAGTAGGATGGACATCCCTGGTTTGCTCTTTGAGACTTGCCCTCATCTGAGGAAACTGATGTGCATGGATTTCAACCAGAATGCCTGCTGTTTTAAGGGCAGAACCTAGATTTGGAGGGCATGGACAGTATAAAAGCAGCTGGTTTGAACAAGCTGCTTTAGATTGCTGAACTGTTGCTTTGCTTTTGTGCAGTGTCCTAATGCATTAAATAACGTCCTGTGTGAGACGAATCTTCTGGTGTTACTTCTGTTTACTGCCAAAGATAGCAAAACTGGTAAAATGAACATGAAGCTTGGATAAAAGAAAGAGACCTGCCATCAGTATGGACAGGTGGCACGGAAGCTGAAATAAAGCAGTGGTCAGAACTGATAGGAAGTGCAAATGAACAGAATACTGCCTTCTGTCTGCCCAGATTACCTCGAGATACAGTAGTAAAGAATCTATTCAGTTCTATCTAGAATCTGTACAGTGCCCATCGCTGTTACGTGTGGTTTCTACCTAATTGAGCTACAGATTGCCTTGCCTAGCTTTCTTATGCTATAACTCTGCTATTGAATAGGATTAAATGTGCAGGCTTTACAGTGCTATGTAATTACAGTCATACTTTTCTCTGGGAGGGCAGGGTTGCACTGGATTATGTATTTATTGAATACATTTTAGAGAATGCACTAATATTATCCTGTTGCTAATTTTAGTAATTCCTCTGGCCCAACCCCATCCCTTTTGTGGTAACTTAAGAATCCAAGAAAACAAAGTATAACAGCTGTTTATGCTTGGAGGCAGGTATCCCAAGCAGTCTTCTATCATGTGAACACATCTCCCCTCACTGGGATTCCTGACTCCATGCTGCCTGCCTCTTAGATCTCCTCCTGAGCGAACCTCAATAGCTCCGTTTTAGAACTTGGCCACCTCCTTACGGGAGAAACCCAGCAGCTGCGGCTGATTCCTCTTCCTTGTGAGGGAAGGGAGCTTATTTATATCCTTGCCCCCTTATCCAGCATCCCTTGCTGTAGTCTCTAACTCCCTCTGCCCTTTTGGGAACCACAACTCCTAGAAGTCGTTGGTTCTCAGTGGAAACTACGCAGAGGAGAGAAGCTGGACCATGACCCTTTCTCACAGGGCTTGCTCACTGTGTGACACTCTGTTAATAGCTATACAGGCATATATTCAAACAATCTAGAAACCTACCAGCCTTGTTGTGAAAGATCAGAAAGCTTACAGGGGTTCTCAGCAGCGCTGGCTGGTCAGTTGCTCTTGGATCTTTTTCCTTAGCTAAGTCTTCTATGGAGGCATCTTTCTTGTAGGAGTAAAGGACAAGAAATTAGATATGACGGGATCTAGAACATGGTAACAAGTGCTCTGAGGGAAGGAGAGGAAGGATGATGAAGCATGGACTATGGCAAGAAATAAGCCGTCTGCTATGTACATTCCAGATGTTAAGTTTGCCCCAGTATTCGTATACAGCAGCAGTTTATCATGGTTCTCCTATGAATTCAGTATCCTTGATCAGGTTATTGTGATGCTCCAAACTGAAAGCCAGTCGAGGGTATAGCTACAACTGCTACTGTCTACTAATAATAGATGAACCAGCTGCAATATCAAGCTTCAGTCTTTTTTTAAATGATTAAAAAGTCACTGTGTACACTGGAAAATGAGGTGCTGATTCTAGGCAACAGCAGTGGTAACCCTAGGGGATTGTGTAATGTCTAGGTGAGCATATGCCTAAAAACATCAGGGGATGTTGAAAACCTTTGTTCTGTATCCCTGTTTCACTTCATGTGTTCTTAGTCCCTGCCAAGCTGAGAGCTTTCTCTTTGAAGTGTGTCCATATTTATTCCATTTAACCCCTTTGGCTTCTAAAATAAAGATTTCCCACACGGAGAACCTGGAGTGAGAGGGAATAGCATTTAACAGCAGGAGCAACAAACCCGTAGGCGTCAAAGGATTTAATGCCACCCAGCATATTCTGTTATGCTTTAACACTGTGTTGCAATGACAGCCCTCCCAAAAAGAGGCAAAAATAAATATAGAGGAGTAGAAAACTATGCAGTAGAACCTCAGAGTTACAAGACGGGAATGGAGGTTGTTTATAACTCTGAAATGTTCCTAACTCTGAACAAAACGTTATGGTTGTTCTTTCAAAAGTTTACAACTGAACATTGACTTAATACAGCTTTGAAACTTTACTATGCAGAGGAAAAATGCTGCTTTTAGCCATCTTAATATAAATGAAACGAGCATGGAAACAGTTGCCCTACCTTGTCAAATCTTTTTTTTTTTTTTTAATTTCCCTTTATATTTTTAGTAGTGTACATTTAACACAGTACTGTATTGTATGTCTTTTTTTTGTCTCTGCTGCTGCCTGATCATTTACTTCTGGTTCCAAATAAGATGTGTGGTTGACAGGTCAGTTGGTAACTCTGGTGTTCATAACTCTGAGGTTCTACTGTAGTTTAAATAGAGCATGAAGTAGGAAGAGCTGAGTAGGGTACGTAACATTTTTATGCCTCTTAGTATTGCAAAGATGAAATCACAAAGCATCTCTTATTTTACATAGGTTGAGCGATCGAGACTCTTCCTTTAGCTGAGCAGTTTATACACTCTGGGCTTGACGCCTACTTTAGATGCGCAAAAAGAAACGGTGAGGAACAAAAGTGGTGTGCATTTACCACAGCACGACTTAACACCATATATTGCTCCAGCCTTTGACCTTTAAAATTCCTTCTGCAGGGAAAGGATTGTCTTTTTACAGGAGCTCAGTGTCATTCAATGGAATTCACGCTGCAGTGTATGAAATCCGCTGCAGGACAGAAGTAATTTTAAATGGCTAGTACTGTACATTCCTGTAGTTCTTTAAGGCCAGTCTTTTGGGGGTCTGTTTGGTTTATTGCAGCTGTTACATGTGGTGAGAGTCCAGCATGTGCCTGAATGTGAATTTTGATGTTTTTTTGTGTGTGTACCCTGTACTTTGGTCTTCGCAATCCAAGACAGACTTCTTAGCAGTCATCTCTTTCCTGGCCTTATCATGCTGTATGTTGCTGTGACCGAGATTAGCATTACGTGACACACACCTGAACTTTAGCTGAAACGGCAAGCCTCAGACACTTCAGCCAGCATTGGAATGAGCAAGATATTACAATATTTGACATTGTTTCAAGTATCTTCTTTGTGACTACACACCAAGCGCATGCAACTCAGCAGCACAGCACGCCTCACTGATATGTATTGCAGTGTATTGAATTTGGGGTTGTAGCTGTTCTTAGGGGACTGTGCTCAGCTCTTGCATATACCATTAACCTCATTGGAGCCACTGATGCCTATCTCAGAGCAGGATTTGACTCTGAACATCAAAGCATAACCTACACTGGTTCTTCAGCCCACCGTGACCTGCCATTGAGACTGTGGCATAACTTAGAGAGCAAACTGCTGGGTTTTGAGTGTAAACCACCTGTCATGTTTTAGAAAATCATGCCCCTAATTTGGAGCAGTCAGGCAAAGAGCTGCTGCTTCTTCGCGTATGCGCAACGTGCCTCAGGTGGCATGTGACCAAGATTCATCACTGAATTTGGTCTGCTGGTTGGATCATTAGCCTGCCCAGCCCGCACTGATGGGGGAGTGCGACATGAGCACTGAGCCACTGAGAGTACATTGCTGTCTTAAGGTGTCTTTGGGTGCATATAAGAATCCTGGTTGCAGCCATTTTACATGACACTGTCCCTTGACTGCATAGCTTCAGTGGTGTTTTGTTTTTCCTAGGGGCTATGCGCCCATAGAGCTAGACACACAACTGTGACAGTTTCATGGGCATAGAGTTCTTTCTCAGATCTTCATCTTGGTGCTTTGACATACAGTATATGTTTATATTAACAGGACTTTTCAGGAAGATTCAGCAATTGACGTTCACAGCCCAAAACTCTAAACCTGTATAGTACCATACAAAAAATCTTCACTAATTTTTGTTGTTGTCAGCATTTTTTAATGTTTGCTGGAGTGAAAGGCCACGGTCTCATCAGAATTGGAGATATTCATACAAAGAAAGGACAAGGCAGTAAATAAAGGTTATAGCCCTATGCTGCAGGGCATTAGATAAGCAGATAGATTCCTCCTTGCTTTGGATGCATTATTCAAGGCAGATGTTTTTACTGAGCTCTGGAAAGGTTAGGAGAGGAATATAAAACCTGCTGCAGTTCTGGAATTGGTCCATCAGCATAAAACCCAGTAACCAGTGATTCATTTAAGGATCCCTGACACTTTTATGGCAAGGCTATGTCTTTCAGAGTGGGTCTGGCTCGGTTTGAAACACATTCCAAACCCAAACCTGAAATAAATCCTTTCAGTAGAGCAGTGCTGCAAACATTTCCTCTCTTCATTTCATTTTCAAGCCTCATATTAAAGAACAAAAAAATAGAGCTGGCGAAGGGAATGACTTAACCCATCAAAGGGAAATCGCATGTCGATCAGCCTGTATTTTAATTTTTGGTATGGAATTTCTGCAGCTTCTTAGACATGCATATGTCTAAAAACATACAGGTATCATATACAAAATAAACACACATGGAAGAAATTGAAAAAATATTTATGTATAACTCAGCCAAATGATACTGAAGAGGTATCTGTAGCTGCCTATCCATAACTGAAGCGTTGGGTAATGTTAGGCAAAAAGATTCTTTTCCCCAAGAATCAGGCAAGCACAGAAAATATTGAAGGGGGTTTACTCACTGTACCGGGAAGACTGACAAGCGGCTTCAAAAATATGGTGCCATAGTGGCCAGTTATATACATTCTCTTATCAATTCATTTGCATTTATCTGTACATACAGAGACAGACATTGTTACAAGTCAAGAGAGAACCCTGACCAAAGATTAAAATAAGAACAGTATGTACATATAGAGGTCATCCTAATTGCATCAAACATCTATGACTACCTTATGGGGGAAGGAGGCGGGGTGGGGGGGAGGGATGAGTGCTTACAGATATCTGGTGGGCTGTGAAGGGAGGGTTTGTTCTGTTCTAAGAGCTGAATTACTGGGCAGGCATTGACCATATAAGCTTATCAATTGTTTACAGTTGTCAGTGTCCTTGCTACTGAAGCATCCTGCTTGTTCTGCTGTTTTTGTCTTAGCTGTTAGCTAAATTTTAACTCTTGCCCGACAATGCCCTCTTGTTGACATATCAAACTTTTAGATGAGATAAAGTCAATACTTTAAATGCTTTGATATACATGATCTGTTTTAGGGTTGCCCAAGGGAGGTAGGAGGGGGAGGGGGGCAGAGGGGAATTGGGGGAAGGGGGTAAAGGTAGAAAATATAGTAAGATTTTTAAGCATGTCTCTAAAGTACCCACACATGACCAGAGAGGTTAGCAACACAAATACAGAAGCAGCAGCAGCTATTGTTTGGACAATAGTCCACCAGGAGATGGGGCTGCAGGATGCATTATGAACAGGATCTTCCAGTCGGGTGATAGTTTGGTTGGAATGTGACCTTTGGTGACATGGTTATGAACAGTGGTAAACGCAGATGCAGCAGCCAGGACCACTTTTAGTGGTACCTCCTTGGCCAGTTGAACCGGTGTATTGTCCAGGTATAGGTTGTTATACCACCGACGAGCCGCTGTCATTTTAGTGAACGCACGGCCGGGGAGGTGCACATCACCTGGGGTAAATGAGTCCGTAATCTGCAGGCACATGGAAGCATTTGCCTGGCACCGTAATGGTCCGTACATGTAATAAGATGCAGCGGTGATGAAACACCACGGAGTAGTGGATACTTATACAGCAACTTCACCATCTGCAAGAGGAAGGACATCCACAACAACAGAAGAGGACAAGGTTAAAGGACGAAGTGTAGAACAGGAACACACAATGTAACTGTTTGTTTCTCTACAACAGTCCGAGGTTGTCATCAGTGTAGCGTTACCAGGGGATGTTGTCAGGTATCCGGACAACCCTACTTTGTACACCATATCGTTAGTTACATATCCAATAGACTTAAAATGGAAAGAAGGAGGAAACACATGGATAGGGATAACAGAAGGGTACACAAGAAGGAAATTAAAGGAGAAGGGTGAGTTTGGAGGAAGTAAAGAGGCTACTATCAGTTGAGTAGAAATGCCTGCAAGGTGGGCAAGGGTGGGGGAGGAAAGGGTATGGGACGGGGGAAAACCCAGGCATACATCTAACATGTTTTCTTTTGCAATGTTAAACCGATCACTAGGCAGCATATCACAAGCACAACCTTTAGCTTGTGACTTGGCCAGGTTGACTATAGCATCTGAGGTTTTCTCAATGATTTTGTAAAAATCCTCTATGGCTACATCAATTGCAGTTAGAGCCCAAGATAACCTGGTGTTAGTATGCTTAAGGGCTTGGGTGGTTTGGCCTTTGACCCAAGAATTGTATGACGTTGCAGCCCAAAATTGGGGGTCCTATATGTGTGTGCCCACATCCCCTGGAGCTAAATACCCAGTTACAGTCCAGATCCAGTGAAATGCAGGGAGGGAGCCGAAGACTGCTCCCGAGCTGTGGTAGTCAGATTGAGACCTTGGTGCCTGGATGTTTTTGGAGGCGAGCTGTAACCATGATAGGTCCCAGGTGGTCGGTCTGGGGGGCAAGCCAAGTGTCTTTTTTTTTTTAAACCCATTCACCGCTGCCTCCTGTAGGGAGTTGTACATATTGGCCAGCTTTGAAACAGGCATCTTGTGTAACATATATTAAGGGCAGGTCCCAGGACGCTGCATCAGGTATGTTTTCCAGGAGGATTAATGTGGGGAGTTACATTTGTTACCTAAAAGGATACAATATAAACAAAATGAATTTATTTATACATTTTAATTCTGGTTTTATGAACCCATGTTGGAATTCCTTGCACTTTCACAGAGGTATCTGTATGGGCCAATACCATGTGCGGGCCATAATATTTTGACTGAAATATCCCGGGGTTGTATGTTCTTACCATGACTTGATCTCCCTCCTGTACGTCCATCCAAGAGGGGGTTTCTGGAGGGTCCTGGGCTTAAGAGGGTGTACTTCCACAAGGAACCAGTATGCTTTGCTGAAGTAAAGAGTGAATAATGTTACCTACTGCATCCACAGCCTCAGGTTTGAGAGGGTATTGCTTGGTAGGTGGAGGGAGTTGACTGGTAATCTGGATGGGTGGGCAAAGATGAGCAGGCATCGAACTGCAAGACAGTTTATTTTCTGCCCAAACATGTGTCCCTGACTAGGCTTGGGCCTTGCGCCTGCAGTTCTTTTGGGTATGCCTGAGACACCCACAATTATAACAGGCTACATGGTCTTCTGCTGTTACCACGGCAATGCGAGTAGCCTTGCTCCTTATTTTTTTAGCTTGTCTGGCTGCGCATTCAGAGGCCCACATACAGATGGATTCATAATAAGAGCCTGGGTTCACTCCCAAATTCAGGGCTGTTTGCAGGTGGGAGTTAAAACCTTCCTTTAATATTTTTAGAAACACCTGATCTATTTTCTTTGGGTCTGCAAGGCCTGCATTGCTGGAATACATCTCCCACTTTCTCTCTCAATATTGAGCCGCAGGCTTGGTCTTGCCTTGTACGCAGCCCACGATCAGTCCCCAATTACCGGCTCCGTTCCCCAAGGCTTCTTTGACGGCTTCCTTAAACTCAGTGCAGGCAAGGGTCATATCATTTTCAGATTCAAATTTAACAGAGTCCCAAATGCCGTTTCGGTGCCCTTCTGTAGGGATCTTGGCCCATGATAGATCAGGGCATTTAGCTTTTGTTAAGTTATAAAGATCCCTGGGATGTAACGTATAGGTGGTAACCATCTAGCTTATTCTTTTCCAGAATATCAAATTTGGGCTTTAGATCAGGGAGATCTTTCAGTAAGCCCCTTATTTCCTCTGTGCTGAGAGGAATGTACTTATAAGTATTATGAGCCACTCTGTTTTCACCTGTTCCTGACCACCGAGTGGTCACTTGGAGAGGGGCCAAGGGAACACTGGCACTTAATTCTGGGTTAAAAGGGGGGAGGAGGAGGGGGCCAAATATCTTGATCTTCCCCCATGTGTGCCAGGTTCCAATTTTGAATTTGATTCTCAATGTGTTTCCAAATAATTTCATTTTGGTCTTTATCAATATCGCTACTTGAGTCAGGGTCAGTAAAATTACCCTTCTGTTGTATGCTAGCAACAATACGATGTGCAGAGGAGTTGGGCTTTTTTTTAGTTTTGCTTTTAGAGCCTTGTTTTCTGCTTCAAGCTTTCTCAGCTTGCAGTTGCAATCTGCCTTTTGATTTAGCTCTGATGTAAGAGCCTTTTGGAGTGTTTCCAACTCTTGTAGTTTCCTTTCATATTCGCAATACATTATTACAATCCCCTTCTCTAATCTTCCTTTAGTCTGACCAGACCACCACAACACGCTGTCCATTGTACTCATACCCTCATTCCATCCATTTTTGCGATCGTCTTTTGAACCTTCTCATGTTTCCCTTTTATAAAATCGGAGTCTCCCTCCCATAGAGGGCATCATTGGTGCACCCTGGGGCACGCCAACGAGTCCCCCTCCCGTAGAGGGCATCATTGACGAATTCTGGGGCAACTCATACGACGACGTATCCCAGCTTCCTAAAACCCACTTAAGCAGCGCTTCAGGGGAGACCGACTGAGCACACCCTTGTACTCCGTTTAGTGCAGCACACACTCTGGTGCTCAGTAACTGGCGATGCAGCCTTCGCCTCCAGCAATCCCTGCACTCCAAAAACTTGGCCACAAACACAGTCCCGTTCAGTCCTCTGGTCTGTGCGTCCTATATGTGGTTTGTATTAAAAAAGGAGTGCGAAGGGATGTCTAGGGGAGTCCCAAAACAAGGTGTGCACTAGAGGTGGTAAGTAAAAGGCTACTCACCTCTATCCCTGGTTGTGAGAAACTCTCCGAGGATTCCCGATCACACCCTGCTCGCTGCGCCAAAACTGTTAGGCAAAAAGATTATTTTCCCCATGAATCAGGCAAGCACAGAAAATACTGAAGGGGGTTTATTCATGGTACCGGGAAGACTGACAAGCAGCTTCAAAAATATGGTGCCATAGTGGCCAGTTATATACATTGTCTTATCAATTCATTTGCATTTATCTGTACATACAGAGACAGACATTGTTACAAGTCAAGAGAGAACCCTGAACAAAGATTAAAATGAGAACAGTACATACATATAGAGGTCATCCTAACTGCATCAAATGTCTATGACTACCTTATGGGGGAAGGAGGCGGGGTGGGGGGGAGGGATGAGTGCTTACAGATATCCGGTGGGCTGTGAAGGGAGGGTTTGTTCTGTTCTAAGAGCTGAATTACTGGGCAGGCATTGACCATATAAGCTTATCAATTGTTTACAGTTGTCCGTGTCCTTGCTACTGAAGCATACCCGTTGTTCTGCGGTCTTTGTCTTAGCGGTTAGCTAAATTTTAACTCTTACCTGACAGTAGGAATGATCTACTGTGGTCCAAGTTGGAGTTGGGAATACTATGACAAATAAAGGCAAAAATGTAGACTAAGGCCATGCCTACACTAGCACTTACGTTGGCAAAACTTTTGTAGCTCAGGGGTGTGAAAGAAAAACACACCCTGAGCAACATAAGTGTTGCTGGCATAAGCGCTCATGTGCACAGCGATGCTCGTTCAGCTGGTTTTATTATGTCGACAGGAGAGCTCTCTCCCATTGGCATAACGTGGCTACAGGAGTGCTCTCACATCTGTGCTGCTGTAAGCTGGGAAATGTAGACGTGGCCTAAATCTCAGGAAAATTCTTCGTTAGAGATCTGTTAAATGGTGTAATTGTTGCCCCCAAAAGAAGTAATGGAAGCCCATTGCACGAGTCATTTGAAGCTGAACTGGACAATACACTAGAAGAAATATTGTAGGGAACAATTTTGCACTGGCAGGGAAATGGAGTGATATTTTTCCTATATCTTTACAATCTACGATTCTATACGTTCTGCAAGTGTGTGTGTGTGTTTGGCATGTGTCTTGGGTGAGGTGGGGCAGATGAATTACGTTTATGGACTGGATTCTCAGCAGGTGCAAATTGACATAGCTAGAGTAACTTCAGTAGAGCTGTGCTGATTTACACCAGCTTAGAATCTGGCCCATTCTGTCCAAATAATGAAGTCGCTATTAAAGAACCTCCTTTCTGCATACCACTCAAACAGCTACTTTCTGAATATTTACGACAGTCTTCTTGGTCCTAAACGTGTGTGTCTAAAACAATAATTTTAAATTCTATTTCATCTAAAATTCCTGAAACCTAATATCTCCTACTGTGTATGGCCTAACATAGAAATTCAATTCTAATTAATACTTTGTCCCTAATTACCTCTGGCTTTGCTCATGTCCTTCAACCCCTATGTGGCTCAGTTTCTTAATCCACACAGGGGAGATCAAACTTTCTTCCCAGGGGGGCAATGAAGACTAAAGAGTTAACAGTCAGTCATAACACATTTTGAATATAAAGACAACAAGGAGTCTGGTGGCACCTTAAAGACTAACAGATTTATTTGGGCATAAGCTTTCGTGGGAAGTGAGGTTTTTACCCACGAAAGCTTATGCCCAAATAAATCTGTTAGTCTTTAAAGTGCCACCAGACTCCTTGTTTTTTTTTTTGTAGATACAGACTAACACGGCTACCCCCTGATACTTGAAGATAAAGAGTCTTCCTAAATTCCACATCTTATTATGTATTAAAAATTGGGAGAAAGGCCATTCACTTTGATTTCATAGTCAGTGGAGAATTTAGGGCCTGTCTACACTGGGATTTTTGCACAGATGTAGCAGCCCTGGTACAAACCCTTGGGGCAGATGCATTGCACTAATTTTCAAAGGTTCCGATTGGGATAAATTGCAGTGGCTCAAGCCACTTTTATACCAATGCAGAATCATCTATGCTAGAGTATAGCTGCATTGGTGCAAAAATCTCTGGTGTAGCCAAGCCCTCAGCTGCCAGTTCCTGCAAATGAGATGGAAAAGGTTCCTCCACCTTGCCGCCCCCCCCCCCCCGAATATTTAAAATTGTTGAGGGGGGAAAATTGAAAACCAAATATTTTGGCCAAAACCGAAAATATTTAGATTTGGAAATGCCATGGTAGTTATAGTTTGGGTGCCACCTGCTCCCTTTACCCTGTCATAAACAAGGCTCCCTGGTTTAACTTAATCTCCCATGATGCACCACAGCCTCATCTCAGAGATGATGGGATGCATAATGGGAGATATAATCCAAGTTGGAAATCCAGTCCATGGAGGAGAATGGGAGCATGAGTCACCTGAAATACAATAACCACAAGCCACTTTGGTGGCATTTCCAAATCTAAGTATAGTTTTTTTTCAGCCAGACTTTTGGTTTTGGCTGAGAACTGTTCAGTTCTTGTGCATTTGGTCTTTCAATGAAAGCAGACACTTCTTAAGAAAAGTGTTTTGTAGAAAATCCAGGTTTTTCATTGAAAAATTTTTTGACAGAAAATTTTTGACTAGTCCTAATGCCATGGTTACAGAATCCAGATGTTTTAGGTGTCAAACATTGTGTAGGACAGTGGTCCCCAAACTTTTTCTGTTGCATTCCCCCCCCCCCCCCCCCTTACCAGTAATGGAATCTGTCCACGCCTCCCCAAGAGTCACAGTCGGGAGCTGCAGCAGGGGGCCGGAATTGGGCCTGGGAGCAGAGCGGGGGCCATGGCTGGGAGCAGGGCCGGGGCTGTGGTGCTGGCCGGGAGCCAAAGCTGCAGCTGGGGACGGGGTGGAGTTGGGGGCAGAGTGGGGTGGGTAGTGCTCTCTCCCTGCCCCCCATGGGGGCTGGCCCAGGCCCTGCTGCAGCCCCCCAAACATACCTCTGTGCCCCCATAGTGGGGAGTGCCCCACAGCTTGGGGACCAGTGGTGTAAAAGATGTTTCCCTTCTGCTACATGAACGTCTCTTGATGAGCTTTCCTATTTAGTTTTTAAATTATGATAGAGATTTGTTTGGTGTGGTTTTGTTTATTTTTAAACAATGTTCCTGTAGCTTGAGGACCCTGTGGTGATCTTTTTGACCATGAAAGATAAACGGTATAGTGGATGCACAGTCTGTGTGTTGTTGGACCTTGTGCTCTATGAAACGCATGGCCACATAACAGCATGGAGAGAGGATGGACGGTCCAGTGCTTATAGTATTAGTCTGGGCTGTGAGAGACCTGGGTTCAATTCCTGTTCCACCACAAACATCCTGTGTGTCTCCGGACACATCACCTAGCTTCTCTGTGCCTCTGTTCCAAATCCATAAATGGGGATGATAGCATTTCCCTACCTTACAGGGGGTTTGTGAGGATAATTACATGAAGTTATTAAGAGATTCGGTGGCTCTTTTTATTTATAATAGTGTCCCCCATTGCTGAAGAATCCCAAAGAGCTTTTGTAACACCGACAGACCCCGGTTGTCAGCGGGCGGGATCGAACCTGGGATCTCTGGAGCTAAATGCATGAGCTAAAAGCCACATGGCTCTTAGCTAAGGCTGAAGAGCAGACTCCTTAATCTCTTTCTAAGTGGTCTCAGTGCCACTAGAGGGGACAGACCACCACACACAGGAGGTGTGTGGGTTACATACTTCCCCTAACTGAGGAAGCGTGTCCTGAGCTTCAGAGACTTCCAAGTTGAAATTCCGGACAAGCTCCCACTTGTAACACCAACAGACCACGGTGGGCGGCGGGCAGGATTAAACCTGGGACCTTTGGAGTTTAGTGCATGAGCCTCTACTGCATGAGCTAAAAGCCATATGGTTCTTAGCTAAGGCTATAGAGCAGACTCATTAATCTCTCTCTAAGTGGTCTCAATGCCACTAGATGGGACAAGCACCACACCCAGGAGGTGTGTGGGTTACACTTTCACCAAAGGACCTTGATGATGTTTAAGTAAAACTGGGCTTGGGAAAAGCTTTAGATGTTTAGATTGGAAATAGAAAGCTTCTCCAGCACATTCATTATGTTACCTACAGTGAGAAACATAATATGTCCCGTAATGACTGTATATTGGGTAATTAATGTGATGGAGTGTGGATTGCCATGTCACTAACAAAAGTAACTAGGACCTGTGGAGTTAATGGAAGGGAAAGGGCTTCTGACTACTGTAAGTGCTGTGGTTCTAAAAAGGGCTTGCAGATCGGAATGTTAGGCTCCAGCAGAAGAGAAACCCAGCTGGTGTGAAGTGGGATTGGATTAGAAATAAAAGGGTTGGTTTTGAAAGAAGAGAACAAAGGAATGAGTATGGGTGGTACTGCTGAAAATTGTAACTAGGAGAGCGAGTGGTACGGGAAAAGGAAACGGACAGCTGAATCAAGGCAGGGAGGAAATGTTGGAGGAATCTGGATAAACTAAGTTATATGCAACTAAAGACAGAGCATCTAAATTTTGCTGGACAGCTAAACTGGCAACTTGCTAGGAAGCCCAACTTCCATAAAATAGAGCAAATTGCCGCATTCCTTCTCCTTAGTAGGATATGGAGGCCAGCATGAGGCATTTCTTCTTGATCCATTCAGTTATTTTAAGAGTTTAAGGCAAAGACAATATGTTTGATCAAGGAAATAGGAGCTAAATTATCAGTTAGGGATTAGGGAAGGAGGGTGAAAATATTGTAGCCGAGTTACTTTGCTGGGTGCATTAGGGTGACTTGACACATACAAAGGCATCCCCAAAGTGGTGGCTCTTCTCATGAAGTATGGGAAGAACCATTGCCTGAACAGTTAATTCTGTGAGGAAATCAGGGGCATGTCTGGTTTTTGTTTTTTTCCCTGCTTCTGTGAGTGAAAAGGCCACAACCTCAGCTGATGTGAATGGTTTAATTGAAGTAGATGATGCTATGACAATTTATGCCAGCTGAAGAGCTGGCTCAAAATGTGAAGCTATCAGTAATACCTGCAGCAGACGATGAGCTACCCACATCCTCTCCTTTCTTTGCAAAAAATTAACGTGGTTCTCTTCTGCAATGAACTTATGGCTACTGTCATTTTATAGTCGATTATGCATGTCTGTGCTCGCTCACCAATAGACCGAATCCATTTAGTATAATATGGGGGAGGGTCCTGTGCTCGCTCACCAATAGACCGAATCCATTTAGTATAATATTTCTAGGGTCCTGTGCTGTGCCCACCACCAAGGTATGTGAGTGGCTGTTAAGGCATGTTTTCAAATGTGGACCCTTAATTTTTCTTTTAAAAGTGGGTTAGTTGACAGAGGGGCAGAGTACCCAGAGCTTCCGCTGATGTCAATAGGCGCTATAGGTGCTCAGCACATTGGAAAATCAAGTCCCTTTCCTATGGGACATGTGGGATAAATACCATTTCCAGTAGCAGCCAAACTGCAGGTAACCACGTTAGAAAAATTTGGCCTAAAGGCCCTGCATACTTAAATGTACAGTAGTTGCTCTGCCTTTGAATTTCTATATATTTGGAACCTGGGCCTCAGAATTCCTCATTGGTGAGTTTAATATGTTGCTGCAGGCAAATCATTCTAATGGAAAACTTTCACTGCATAGGTATCTGCCTGAGTAGTAGTATGAGTTTAACATTTTGATTTGTCCTGTAGTTTCTCTGTTTCAATAGGTTCTGCCATTTGGCTTGCAAAGTTTTTTATGTGTTTAACAGTTACTGCTTCAAGAACTTTCCACAGTATTGCTCAATATCCTGCATTTCTTATTGATAAAATCACTTGTTACGTTTTTCTTCTTCCCCTCCTCTTCCCAACCCATCTTTCTAGGTCAGGGGCTATCCAGAACCTAAGATCACATGGTACAGAAATGGACTTCCCATCACAGAGGGAGAGTATTACGTAGTGGACCGCAGCATTCGAGGGATTTTCAGCTTAGTGATCAAAAATGTGCAAGAGGAAGATAGTGGTAAATACACTTGTGAGGCTGCAAATGATGGTGGAGTTCGCCAGGTGACAGTGGAGCTAACTGTGGAAGGTAAGAGAACTATTACTATGCTGTTCCTTAAATATAATCATGGGTATGATAAAACACACCCTCTAAAGGGGGCAAGATAGATGAGATTATCAAACTGACAGGTGAAGATCCAACCTGTATGTACAATGTTGATCACTGATGCAGAAGTAGAACTCATTAGCCTCATCACCGTCCTCATTGAGGAGAGTGGTCTGAGCACAGGGTTAGGGGCCAGGAGTTTTAGTTCTAATCCCACCTGGCACTCATTCTTTCTGATGCTAGGAGCAAGTCACTTAGCCCCAAATCTTCAGAAGTGTTTCCACTTACCTTGGGTGCCTCCATATTTGGGCGCTGTATAAGTACAGAGTGGGAAATGAGCCACAAGGATACCAGTGCAATTAATAGGAGTTTTGCTGCTAAAACCTGGTACGACATTTTGAAAATGTAAGGGGAGGTTTTAATTTAAAATAATGGAAACTTTGAACTCCATTGCATGGCTTTATTACAGCGATGTACGGTAGCATTTAATGAGATTGTATGTACAAGACAGTTTGACGTACTTATCACAGATGGCACCTTGTATTTTGAATTTTTCTAGATTTTTTTAAATGGAAATCCAGATAAAGAAAAAACTCACTTAATCAGAGTCCTGTATGAAATAAGTTAGTGTTAAGTATTAAAGGCTTAAACCAGTGTTCATTGGATTCACTGGAAAGCCTTCCAGTGACTTCAGTGGGATCAGACCCATAAGTTTCCTCTTGTCATTGTAAAGATGTTGAATTGATACCAATAAAAGTATAAGCAAGACCTCATGAACGTTGTAATTCCATGGGCAAGGGTTTGATAGCAGAATGTCCCTTTAGGGAAATCTACCACAGGAATCTTCAGTCCTCTGGCTGCAGATATCAAGTTTTTCTGGAAGTCTGGCCACCCTCTTGTCCACTGTTTTGGACCCTCGAAGGAGCCTGCTCAATAGAAACAGTAACCTTTTGCCTGTCACCTTCTTCTTTCCCTAGAAGCAGGGGAGTTCTAACTGTGTGTGTGTGTGTGTGTGTGTGTGTGCGCGCGCGCGCTTGTGAGGTGCTAAGGTAGGTGTTGTTTTAGCTTCATGTGCCTTAAAATGGCTGGGTAACAAAGAGCCTGATCTTGGGGGCTGCTAAAGCACCTTTAACTTCCATGGAAGCCACCTCTCAGGATTAGGCCAATAGCCATGGAAACCACAGATTTCTGAGGGAAATAGCAACTGACTGTCAGATACAGTGATAACACCAATTACAGGTGCTTTTATAACACAGTAGCATCATAAGTGAAAGTCTTCATTTCTTGAGGATCTCCCAGCTATGTTCAATATATGCTTCAGTTTGCACATAATATGTCTGTGTCACATGGGAAGTAGCTAAGATCAAAATGGGAATTTGGAAAGGCACATCTGCATATTAGATAATCTAAGGCTTTGTTTACACTTGTCGCTAAAAGTGGGGCAGTGTAAACGCTGTTTGTCGGCACTTTTGCCAACAAAATACTTCCACCCCCTAAGAGCGGGGTTCTCGTTGTCGACAGGAGAGCGCCTCTGTTGACAACGAGCCGTTTACATTGCCACCCGCTGCAGCAAAACTTTTGTCTTTTGGAGTGGGAAGGACTTTTTAAGCACCCGTGAACAACAAAAGTTTTGTCCTTCAATTGGCAGTGTAGACAAAGCTTTACACTGCTAAATTTAAAACTCCCAGTAACACAGAGCCGGAGAAAAGTGTTAGAAATTGACATCAGTGCTACTCTCTGTTTGCAAGCTGGCCAATGTGCCTCTTTTCAGGGTTCTGGTGAATACCAAAGCCCTTCAGGTTGTTGGCTTCCTGTTGAATTCCCAAGGCATATCTTGCCCAACTTCATCCTTTCCTGGAAAAAAAAAAAAAATGTTTGTCTATTCATGGTCAAAGACCTCTTATGGAAATCCTCAGAGTGCAAACTGAAATATGCATGTATCTGGCATGAACATTATTATTTTCTGTTATGCAAATTCTTTCCTTTTCTGATTCTAACTTGTTGCAATCAACAGATTGCACAGGGGCAGAATTTGAAATCAGGTTCCTGAAATTTGCTGTTCAGTCCTGAATTCATTATTGTTTTAAATTCCATGCAGTAAAGCACCCAAGGATTAAGCTCATTAGGGTTTGGGAACTACAGAAGTCTTTGTTCTAATAATCCTCCTTGCGCCACTGATGTAAAATACAGAACTATTTATTTCCAGTGAAGATAAGCGTATGGGACTGGTTGTTGTCTGAAAGAAATATTACTGAATCACTATGTAGCTTTTCTGACCAGAGGTTTTGACTGGTACCACTCCATCTGGTATACTCTTTTTAAATTAGATCTATGGCAGATACTTAAATCTCAAGAAGCTTCCATTTTTGACAGCTGCCATAGTTTTTTATTTCTCACTGTCGCCCTTGATCTGCCCTGTTTCATTGACAATTTTTGTCTGTTAAAAAGCTAGTAATGTTTATTTTGTTAGTCTGTCCAGTAGATGGTGCTAAGTAATCAGTGCATTTTGTGCACAGTGTATATTTTGTCAGTAGTGTAGGGTGGGTTATATTACCTTGAAAAGAAGCACACTGAAAAGAAAGGTGACATGGACAAATACACAAATAAAAGAATAGCCTGTTCATGTGACTCTCTAATCCTGCCACTCTGAAAAATGATTATTAATAATACTTGGATTTTATAATAGAGTGTTTCATCCAGTGATCTCAAATGGTTTTGCAAAAGTGAATAAGAAATTATCCCTATTTTATGGATGGGGAAACTGAACCAAGAATTTAGCTGTTAAGTCCTAAGTTTTGAAAACTGGCCTCTTAAGTAATTTTCCCAAAATTATACAGGAAGCCAGTGTCTTTGAACGTTGGACATGTAGTTTGATGCCTTCTCCACTGGAATACAGTGTGGGTGAAAGTCATGTTCTCTAATCATTAATCAATATTTGTTATAAGTAGACAGGGGTCTTTGTGGCCTGAGTCACAAAGTGTGGATAGTGGATTTGTAAATTCCAAATATTCAGGGATGGTTAGATTGGAGTTCTGGCTGGAACCCAAATCTAATTAATAGTTTAAGTATTTAACACAGGTCTGAACCAAACACAGTCCTATACTGAAGGGCATACAACTGCATTGGTTAGATTGTGGGTAAAATAACTTGTACCATAGCTATCTTCCGCCTCTAATTTTCATGATCCTTGTTTGAAAGCAGGAGAAAGAAATACAGTACTTACACAGATTTTGGTATCGGTTGTACCTAATAACCATGATAAGTCATCTAATTTGTTGTCTTTCTATAACATACAGGAAACTCCTTGAAGACCTACAGCCTGCCATCCAGTGCCAAAACCCTTGGGTAAGAATTCTAGGCTCCATGGAGTTCTTTAAAACACAAGGTCTGGTGGTGAAGGTTGTGGAGAGACTAGAGAATTTTTTTCCCTCAAGTGACTTTGCTGTCTAACATTTCTGCTCAGTTTTACTTTGAGGGCCAATTAAAACGAGTTTGATTTCCGCTTAGCCCCTAATAAAGCCTGACCAGATTAAAAAAGCATATAGTGACCTTGGCAGCATTCTCTTCCAACAGCAGAGGCTTGAATAATGGAGGAAGGGGTGGTCTTGTTAAGGCACAAGACGGAGATCTGGGTTCTATTCCTGTGTGGTCTTGTGGAAAACACCTCAGTGCCATAGTTTTCCTGTTTGTAAAATGAGGTAGCACTACTAGCCTAATTCCTGAAGGTGCTAGAAGGCTGACCACATGAGTGATTGTGAAATGCTCAGATTCTGTGGCGATGAGTGCCCACGTAATGCCTGTAAACAAGTAACCAGAATAAGCCCAAATCAATGTGCTACATTAAGAGCTGTTCTGTCTGTAAATCCATGAGAATAATATATGCAGACGATTGATGTTTGTCTGTTGAGAAGGAATGGCAGTAACCTGCTTCAGCTAGTCCTGTCCCATGCCAGTCGGGAGAATACACCCATAGGAATCAATGTGTAGACAAGCGCTGCTTACTCCGGGTTCACCATGGATGTGAATTCTTTCCCATTTATTTTAGGAGGGCTGGAAAGATGCGTCTTGCTAGTCCTTTTGCAGTTGGCACTCATGAAACTGTCTTGAGTTGGGATCATTGAGATTAAGCAGTTTAGTGGGCCAAATGGTGTTTCTGTAATATTACCCATGGCCACAACCAAAGAACTTGGTTGATGAGCGCTTTTCTCAAGGAGGCAATGGAATGATATTGATAGCTTGAGGATTAGGTGTGGGTGCTTTTAAATAGGGTTGCCAACTTTCTAATCGCACAAAACCAAACACCCCTGCCCTGTCCCTTCTCCGAGGCCCCACCCCCCACCCCTCCCTCTGTTGCTCGCTCTTCCCCACCCTCACTCACTTTCACCAGGCTGGGTTGGGGTGCAAGGGGGGGGGGTATGGGCTCTGAGCTGGGGTGCAGGCTCTGGCTGGGGCCAGAAATGAGGGGTACAGGGTGTGGGAGAGGGCTCCGGGCTGGGGCAGGGGGCTGGAGTGCGGGGGGAGTGAGGACTCGACTGGGGGTGCAGGCTTGGGGTGGGGCCGGGGATGAGGGGTTTGGGGTGTGGGAGGGGACTCCGGGCAAGGGGTTGGGGTGTGGGAAGGGGTTCAGGGTGTGGGGACACCTGGCAACCCTATTGTCACTGATGGTGTCCTTAGTGCAATACCATCCCACCTGCCATCCCTGCCCATTAGCATTCTAAACTCCTACGTGCATTACCTGCCTATTTATCCTTAAAGCCATGGCAGATATTGATTAAAAACTGAGATTTTAGAAGGGAATCTATTGTAAAAGAGTGTTCTCCCATATTTAAGGTGATCCCCTTCCTCCTCCCTCCCCCCAAGTACCCAGCACAACTGTGTGTGTGTTCAAGATTTGCCCCATATTACTGCTATCACTAGCAATAATGGACTAATGTATCCAGACATAACTTCAAGGCTGAGGCTGGCACAAAGGACAATTTCTCCACTGCATGAGCTGTGCTCTTTACCAAACATTTATAATTAAATGGTTGTTTTGGGGTTCAAAATTCTGGGCCTGATTCTTCTTGCAATTACCTGCGGTTTTACACTTTTATAACTTGATTGACTTTAATTGGCTTATTCCTGATTCACACCACTGTGATTGAGTGGGGAAATGGGCCCCCATAGGTTCAAACAAAAATAATTTCCCTTGCCAATGTTAGTGATCAGAACACAGATTATTAGTACTGAGTATTTTAGTTTCCCTTTTTGCTATGAATCCTATTTATTTACTTTTTGGATTTCGCTCAGATTACAGCGATGAAAATAGACTAGCCAAGCAAGTGAAAGTGACTAGTTCTTCTTCAAGTTCTTGCTCATGTTGATTCCATTCTAGGTGTGCACGCCAGCCTGCAATTCCGGGTGGCGAACTATCAGTCCCTTTTCTGCAGGTACAATTTTAACTTATCGGACTCCCTCTGTAAGTTAAACGAGTCCCTCCCTCAGGGTTTGGCCCAGGAATTCGGAACCCTGGTGGAGGAGGGCATCACGGCAGCTAGGTGCTCCCTCCAGGTGGCGTGGGACATGGCGGACTCAGCACCTAGGGTGGTCGCATTGGCGGTGGTCATGAGGCGCAGCTCCTGGCTTCAGACCACCAGCCTGTCCCAAGAGATGCAGACCTCTATCCAGGACCTCCCATTCAATGGGAATGGACTCTTTTTGGAGCAGACTGGTGCAAGGCTGCATGGATTGAAGGACACTCGGGCCACCCTTTGCTCGCTGGGTATGCATATGCTGCAGTCTGCACGGAAGCAGCTCCGACCACCTCTGCCCCGACATGTTCACGTCACATTATGTGCTTACCCTACAAGCTCGAGACGACACTGGCTTTGGCAGAGCAGAGCTGCAAGTCTGTGAACTCTGAGTCCACCTCCATGGACATTGCTTATAAGTGACCTAGAATGGAATCGACATGAGCAAGCATTCGAAGAAGAAAAAACTGTTACCTACCCTTTTGTAACAGTTGTTCTTCAAGATGAGTTGCTCATGTCCATTCCATTACACGCCCTCCTGCCCCTCTGTTGGAGTTGCAAGAAAGATTTGAGAGGGCGTAGGACCGGCAGCGCTTGATATACCGCATGAGCGTGGCACTCAAGGGGGTGCCACAGCCAGCCCTATGGATACCGCTAAGGCAAAAATTTCCCATGACCATGCTATTGGGCATGTGTACACCTAGAATGGAATGGACATGAGCAACACATCTCGAAGAACATCATTTACAAAAAGGTAGGTAACTGGTTTTTAGGTTCTTTTGTGCTGTTATGTGTATTGTAAACACGCCAGGGGAATATGCACATGCCAAATAGTCCTACCCTAAGGAAGGATATTCATATTGCTATTTAGCTCTGTCTTTCTAAAGAGCTCACCTAATCCAGTGGATTTTAATAGAGTTATTAAAAGGTTCATCCTCCTGTTTTCTTTGCTCCTGTGTTTTACTCCTGTTTAGAGCTTTCAGAATTTGCAATTATGGAAAGATTTAAATCCAAAATACTCTTGATTTATTTTAAAAAAGAAAATAATATAAACATAGCTATTTGTATTTGGTTTTGTAAAACCTAGGAAGGGTGTGTGTATATGTCTAGTAATCTAGTGGTAATTAATATTCTCTTTTGATGTATCAGTATATATACATACACCTGTGTGTACATTTATGTATACATATACACACATGCGCGCACACACACATGCATGTCCTCTAAATTTTGGGACTGAACTATCTGAGTGACCCGCTTTACAAAGCACCAGCCTTCCTCTTTAGGGTAAGGCACTACCTTTGCCCCAAAAATTTCAGTATTCCTGTTCTCTGTTTAAATCCTCTCCATCGTGGTCTTGTCTTACTCAGAATCCTCAAGTAGCCCATATGGCCACCATGATATCTTGGCAGCTCCTTGAACTGAGGCTGTGAGGTCTGTATTAGTGTTCTGATATCTTATAGAAAAAGGGAGGTATTTACACATCTCATTTGCACGTTGGTAAGATGCTGTGTGGAAAATCAATGCCCCAAAAGTGGTTTGGTTTGCCGGAAATTCAAGGCTAAAAATAATCACCATCTACTATCTTCTGCTAATGTGTGGCTTGATTATACCGTGGCTGTATTCAGATAGCTCCTTTTGACATTAACAGGCATAAATGGCACTTATTTTGTCTTGCTTACAATGCTGTTTTGTATTTCAAGGTTATGTGACTGACCTCACTCAGTGTTGAAGTGTCACTTCCATAGAAAAGCACTTTGTTTCACAGCTATGTCATCTTTATAAGCAAAGCTGGGCCAATCCCACTAAAAGTTATTAATTATCATTAATTTGAACTTCTAAACTCATTTGCTTTGTTTTGTTTGTGCCATTTTCATGTTCACTTTGTGAACATTCCAGTGAATGAATTTCCTGGCAGAAACATTTACTAAAATAGTGAATTTTAAGTACACACGTTAGAACAGTGGTGAAAAGTGAATGTCAGTGATTATGTGATTATCACACTCATCGACGGTGAAATAATTGGAGAATAATTCTGAACAGCTAACAAATATGGGTAAATCTATATCTGTTGGCAGACAATTCACAGATTGGAAAAAAAGGACTGATTTAAATATATATTTTGTACATTGTGACTAGTTTGCCCAGCTCTGGTTATAAGCAACCAGAATTGTCAAAAAAAGGTGTGAGTGCTTGTTGTGTGTTTGTTGGATGAGGGCACATAGAAGAACAGTGTCCAGTTGCATGAGTAGTTGAGAGCAGTGGTCTCCAACATGTGGGCCTGTGCTGGGTGTCTCCTTATCACAAGTCAGCATTTTGTTCCTTACATTGGCCACACATTGCCAGCTTCTGATTTCTGAACATTTTGTCCTTCTGGCCAAAAATTGTCATCTTATGCTGGTACCTTTGTCACTCAATGTTGGTTACCACCTACACTATTTCACAGTTGGCAGACCACTGTTCTAATATACTTTCTGAAGTGTGCCTAACCAGAAGAAAAGGTTACAACTCCTCTGCTAAGCTAAAATGTTCATTGCCTTTCCAGGGGCAGATTTTCTGTTCCGTCAGTGGAGAACAGGCCAAGCATCTGGGGAGAAAGTCCACCAAAGTTTGCTACGAAACCCAACAGAGTCATCGTGCGTGAAGGCCAGACAGGCAAATTCTCCTGTAAAATAACAGGACGACCACAGCCTCAAATAACTTGGTTTAAGGTATGGTTTCCTGAGGGGATAATGTCCTTGTTCTGCCTCAAAGCTTCTATTATTATAGGAGGATGAAGTCTGTTGGTTCTTCTTCAAGTGTTGGTCCTGCTATGTCTTTTCCAAACGAGAGTATGCGTGCATGCCATACACCTGAGTCCAGAAATGCTTCAAAGCAGTGTCCATTGACCAGCACACACACAATAGTGTCCCTCATGCTCCCGACTGAGAGTATAAGAGGCAGAGTGGGTCAAAACCTTTCCAGGTCCTTCTTACCACTGCATGGCCTGAGTCAGAATCATGTCCTCCTTCTCTCCATGCATAACCTGTAATGGAGACTTGCTGTAAATAATTTTTATATCTTAACTTGGTAGTTATAGTTAGTATAGGATAATTTCTCTCCCCTGCCCCCATTCGCCGGAAATCTTCCCTGGTCCCAAGACTACACCCAGAGTCTTGGGATTCAAAAATTGCATCTCCTGCCCTTGCTCCTTCTCAAAGGTGCCTGTTCTGCCTGGGTGAGGTGCACATCTCTGCAAAGTGCAGTAGCTATTGATCCTTCCTACCCAGAACTAGAGAGGTCCAAGAGCACTGACTAAAAAAGTTCCTGATGGAGGAGGCTCTGAGGCCCCACTCTGACCTTGTTCCCAGGAGACCCACCATATACTGGCCTCAAATGACCAGCAGTGCCCCTCCAGGCACGAGCCTTGGAACAGAGCCTTTACCACAGAAGCCTAAAGAGTCCTCCTCCAGGGCTCCCCGTGAGTGTAAGGGGAGCTCTCATGGGCTTCAAGACGATGACCGCATGCCATTTATCAGAAGCCGCCCATTTCAGGATCTCTTAACCCAGGATGGAGGGAAAATCAAGCACCCCAACCCAGGCTCATTCCACCTTCAGATGGGCATCTGAAATAGAATACTCATACTCCACCCCTGCTCAGTAAATCCTTATACAAGGTAGAAAGGATTCTACTAGAGCCTGCTAACAGGCTAAATGGTGGCACTTTTCAACCTGGGCACAACGCCACCAACATTCCCTTGGTAGGTGGTCATTTTGGTTTATCCTAGACTAGTTCCCCTCCTTAGAGACTTCAGGTCTGGCCCTTAGTTTGCTGCGGGTATGCCTAGCAGCAATTAGTGCCTTCCTCCTGTGTTCTGTGTTTACACACCTGGCTACTGTGCAATTTATGAAGGGCTTGATCGGTACCTTCCCACCGGTCATTAAATCTATGCCTCAATGGGACCGTAACCTTGTCCTGTCAACACTCTCAGGTGCACCCTTCGAACCTATGGCAACGCATACCATGACCCACCTGTCCATGAAAGTGGGGTTCTTAGTGGCCATCACTTTGGCCAGAAGGGTCAAAGAGCTAGGAGCCATGATGGCAGACTCTTTATACAGTATTTCACAAAGAGAAGGTCTCCCTTAATTTACACCCCAAATTGCTCTTCAAGATTGTTTCTGAGTTCTATATCAATCAATCGACTCACTTACCTGCAGGTCCACGGACGCTGCTTTTAAGAATTTCTGTATTCAGGTGCATGGTGGGCATGCACACCCACATGTAGACACAAATAGGGACAACACATCTCGAAGAAACTTCAGTTACAGTAAGTAAGCTCCAGTGACTGTGATAGTATAAACTATACTGCATGTCAAGAAACCTGTGTACAACACCGAGGGGGCAAAATCTTCCCCTCGCTTGCAACCCAGACAAAATTATAGAATTGAACATTAATTCTTTTGTCTTCCTCCCTTCCACTGTCTTCTGCATCACAACAAGGACTATTCACCAGGCGGTAGGAAATGTAGGGAATTTTCTCACTGGTTTTCATTTCTTCTGCTCATACAGGTTCTCTGCCAAAAATAGAACAATCCCATGAATCAGCAGAGGAGGGGGAATGTTTAAAGGTGTGGGAATGTTTCATAATTGAAAGAACACGTTTCCAGTTACTGGCCACTATCATAAATCTGTCTTTCTGTCTGCCTTGAGGTACAGAAATGCCCAGGGGCATCAGCCAGTGCTCAGTGCTCCACTCAATCATGCAAAAACATAATAAAAGAAAGTTCCAGTCCCAAGGATCTTTAGCTAATCTGCATTTCATTAATCCATGTTTTATAACTTGTTCTGCCAAGTGGCAGTCTCTTCCCCTTTCTTAGCAAAGATCTAACAGCAGAGTGTTATCGTGAGGCATTGTAATACTAACGTACACTTTTTTAGAATGAATGAATCAGATCCATTTGGGGATGCCTTATTCTTTCCTTTTACTTTGCTTACCTGCTAATTCATAATGATCAGTAGTTCATGTTGGATCCCCAGGACAATGGTGTCAATTGGTTTAACCGAATTTTCTTTCAGCTATGATTTATAATATTCAGACACTAGGAAGTTATTGAGTCATCAGAGGTGTTAAAAATTCAACATCTACCAACAAGTACCATACAATGCTGCTGGGGAGAGTACAATTTCCGTCTGTATTTAGAATAGGAAAATTTGTGGCATCTGTTAGCAAAGATTACTGAAGCACATGCACTGGTTTGCTTACAATGGCTTGCTTAGTCTCAGATACATAGAATGTAATGCCAAAAGGGACCATTATGCTCATCAAGACTGATCTCCTGTGTAACACAGGCCATAGAATAGGAATTAATGAGTGAAATATCAAGCCCATGGCTTGTGACTGAACAAGAGCCTATCTTTTAGGAAGTCATCTAATATTGTTTTAAAGATTTCAATTGATGGAGAGCCCATCACATTTCATGGTAAGTTGCTTCAGTGTTTAATTATTCTCTTAAAAAAAAAAGGGGGGGGGGGGGGGCTTTATTTCTAGTCTGAATTTAACTAGCTACAGCTTCCAGCCATTGGAGATTATCTCTTTGTCTGCTAGATCAAGAATCCTTCATTATCAGAAATTTTCTTTCCATGTAGATACTTCCAGACCATGATCAAGTCACATTTTAACCTTCCCTTGGATAAATTAAACTAAAGATATTAAGATTAGATAAAATAGATTAAGTATTAGGAACAACTGTTAAGATAGGTAGATGTCTTGAGTCCGGCAACTTTGACCATGACTATTTTTGAGGGTGAAGTGTCAACCGGAACTTACAATTCTGATAGGTCTTGCATTTATTTGTGCCCCAATCTTAATATTATTTACAAGCATAAGAGGCTCAATTGTTGGCACAGGAATGGAAAGGGTGGGGGCCAAATATGGCTTTTATCCACCTTTGCACAATCTATATTCTAGGTCCTGCAACGGTTTGCTCTAACTTGCACTCTGCTTCCCGTGGCCTCCAATGAGCTAAGGAAAGCAGAGACTAGCTGTACTACAGTAGCCCAAGACCTTTTGCTCCCTACAGTCTACCTCTGAGATGCTCCCTATAACAGAGAGGGACTGTACTGGGTCTCTCTGGCAGCTCTGTGCTGCTCAGGAACCTCTCTTAGGCAGTGGGTATTTCCTTAGAATCATAGAATATCAGAGTTGAAAGGGACCTCAGGAGGTCATCTAGTCCAACCCCCTGCTCAAAGCAGGACCAATCCCCAGACAGATTTTTGCCCCAGATCCCTAAATGGCTCCCTCAAGGATTGAACTCACAGCCCTGGGTTTAGCAGGCCAATGCTCAAACCTCTGAGCTAGCATAAAGAGCAGCATAAAAGGGACATAGCACAGTGGAGAATTGGCCCCAAAGTCTCTGAAACTATAATTCTAAAATATGATGTCCATCTCTCAGGAAAGGAAATAAAATGTATTACTGCTTCAGTTGCCTATACAGTAAAAGTAAATTTAATTTTCTAAGGATGCTAATATGAATGATGAAAATTCAGAATAGAATGGAAATAAGAGGTGGCAAAATCCAGGAGAAGCCGTCTCCTGCAGATTTGAATTATAAAGCTTTGAACCCAAAATGTTTGTTTATACTGGCTGGGTACTAGCCACAGAAGGTATTTGGCTGAGAGATAAGTGGAAAGAACAACATGGGACAATGGACTGGTCTTTTACCACAAGCTGCTTATTTCCATGACTGTCTCTCTAATGGGGTTGTTTTGTGATCTTTACAGGGTGATATTCAGTTGCAGCAAAAAGATCGTTTCAACATGTTTGAGAAATCAGGCATCCAGTTCTTGGAAATCCAAAATGTTCGTCTGGCTGATGCTGGAACTTATACTTGTACCGTGATGAATAGCGCTGGGAAGGCATCCGTGTCTGCAGAACTCATGGTTCAAGGTACAACAAAAAGAGATTAATTGGGAATAACACAAGTGCATTACAAAGTGTTCTTAAATCATTGCTTTCAGCAATGTCTGAATACAAGTGTTGATTCCCACCCCCCCCCAAAAGCACGCGCTCTCTCTCTCCCCTCCCATGCCTCCTCCCCTTGTGTGGAATGACATTTTGATGTATCAAAACCTGCAGCACAGTGCTACAACTAAAAACACTGTCCAAATGCAACAACTGTCAAAATGTTCTCTTATCACTTCCCACAGGACCTAGCATTTCGCTTTACTTTTGTTACTTCGGAGCTTGATATTTTTTAATTTCAGCAAGTGGAAATTCTACATATGTAATTAAATACAGTAATCATACCTTCAGAGAGTGCCTCATTTGGGATGGGGAGGGGCAAATCCTTTTACCATGATTAAGTAATTGTGTTTAGCACTGTCGTAGTACTTCATTCTTTCAATGCACTGTATGAACATTAATCTTCACAATTCCCCTTTGAGTAGTAAAGCATTATTATTATTATACCCATATTTATAGATGCGTGTGGAGGGGCTAACAGAGACATGGGGAAGTTAAGTAGCTTGCCCAAACCAGCACAAGACGAGATAAAAAGCTGAGTTTCAAACTCAGGTGTTCCTAGCTCCCAGCCCTGTCCTCTTCTGACTGTAATTAAAAAGAAAAAAATAGATTTGTATAAACATGTGTGCTACATCTGTCATGACATATATAGTTAATTTTCTGGGTTGATGCTCATGCTTGTACATCAACACCAAAAGCATAGGCCTCTATCACTTGAGCTACAGTAGAAGTCTTTTTATCTCTAAGGAAGAAGTAGGCTGTTGCAGCTACTGGGGCCAGCTATGTGCACAAAGCAAATACATTACATATGCCCCTATTACACCAGCTTGTTGCAATCATCTGAGGTCCACGGGAGTCTGTGTCCCATCTGGGGAGTCATTTTGAGGAGCAACAGGGTTATATGTGTACAAATGACAATGGGAATTGAACTCAAGCATGTGCTACTTAACCTAAAAGGAGTGCTGTGAGCAAGTATCAATCTGTGTAACCACTGTGGTCAGCCACTAGAGAGACCCCATTTGCCCGTGTATTACTCAGACAGACCATTTTTTGTTCATTGAGCCTTTTATTAAATATGTGACTGAATCTCTGACTGCTCCCGCCAGGTTAATGATCCTACTGTGTATAATGAACACATCTGTCTTGGGACATGATGAGGGCTGAGAACCAACAGTTCAGCCACATTGTGTATAAATTTCAAATGCTAACTGCATCCCTAATTAAGGGGCACAGTCTTTCCTGGATCAGTACGTTCAGAACAGGAGAGGACTATGGGCCCCAGGCATTTAGTAAAAAGGAGGTTACATGGTAGTGTATTTATCTTATCAGCTGCCTTTACCATTCTAACCTCCCATATCTAATTCTTTAAGTATCAATTAAATCAGCTAGTAGGAAGTTCTGTAAAGCATTATCAGGCAGTCATACAATTGAAATTATTGCATTATTTTTAAGCAAAGCTATGTAGATCTCTTGTATAGATAATCTTGTTCCAAGAGCTTTATTTCTTCCAAGTTTCCACAGTCGGGTGGAGGATGGAAAGAATGTTCTCTTAATTGATAGGGTCATGTAGCACTGTTTTGTCTTCAGCCAGCTGAGGTTTGTTAAGTTTTTTATGGATCTTTAACTGGTCATCTTTCAACTGGGATTCAGCTTACTTCTTCAGTGAAAAATTTTGGTAACTGTTTGTTTATGGCCAGACTAATTGCAAGGTTCCTTTGTGCTGCAGTCCCAGTCTCACAGCTGGCCTATAACACAGTAGTTCAACTTGAAATCTGCCGCTGATGCACAGAGGATGGGAAACATTGCCTTTTGGAGGCTGAGTATTGCCTCTCTGATGCTTCCAAACACTACCTGCCCAATATCTGAATCTGGATCTCCCAGAACAAGTGGTTGTGCACTTTGCCAAAATGCTAGTCTGAGCCTCCTGAGAATGAAGTACACTACAATGAACTTGGAAAATTGAATGAAAACACTTCTTTGGAATACTGTCCGGTTCTGGTGTCCACGGTTCAAGAAAGAAGTTGAGAAATGGGAGAGGGTTCAGAGAAGAGCCACAAGAACAACTACAGAATTAGAAAACATGCCATAGATTGAGCTCTTTGAGTCTATCACTATCACTATATTTACCTTAACAAAGAGAAAGTTAAGGGGTGATTTGGTTACAATCTATAAGTACCTAAATGGGCAACAAATATTTAATAATGGGCTCTTCAGTCTAGCAGAGAAAGGTATAACGTGATCCTGTGGCTGGAAGTTGAAGCTAGACAAATTCAGACTGAAAATAAGATGCATATTTTTTTAACAGTGAGAGTAAAAATAATAATAATATAATATAATATGGAGATATACCTATCTCATAGAGCTGGAAGGGACCCTGAAAGGTCATTGAGTCCAGCCCCCTGCCTTCACTAGCAGGACCAAGTACTGGTTTTGCCCCAGATCCCTAAGTGGCCCCCTCAAGGACTGAACTCACAACCCTGGGTTTAGCAGATCAATGCTCAAATCACTGTGCTTAAAGTGCTTTCTTGTATTGGGATCTAAAACTGTTCCTTATGCTGCCCTCCTTCCCTGAACTGCTGTCCTGGTTGTTCACTTTAAAAATCTGGTCATCATGTACTGTAACCAGTGCTTTCCTGTGCTTGCAGACTTAGAGCGCAGCAGACTGCAGTAACTGGCATCCTGTCTTTGCACTCTGCAGAGTTGGCAGCCTATTTATGGCTACCACTTCTATGTGCATAAGTGTGGGAGAAGGATCTTTCCCTCCTGGCATACCCACGCAGGGACAGATGTAACTGGGACTAAAAGACCTAGAATAATTAGGGTCTTTTAGAATAAGAAGAAAACTAAATCTCTGTTTTGGGCTGTAAACTACACTGAGCAATTTGAATCCCTGGATTCATTGTAAGCCCTGTGTGAGCTTCCATGCCAGAACATTTCTTCCAAAAGTGAAAGATTCAATATGTTGGTTTCATTTTTATGCCATTGTTTGTCTTTGTGTTGAACATGTTAATCTCTACCCGCCAGCTAATGCTTAGTCAGGAATTTGTGGCTGGACACTGTTTACAACCAGAACACCTGATTCAGCATCTTCGTAATTACACTTTTTAGGTCAAATACAGAGGATGAGTGGCCTGCCCAGGTCCACATCCTCTCTGAAGTGCCATTAAGAATTAATGAGCTGCCTCCAGCTGGAATATCATACTTGCCTGCCTTTTCTAACCAAGAACATTTCAGTCTGACAAAGCCCTTTAGTTTTCAGGGGACCTTGCAGTTGCTAGATCCAGAAATATCTTAAACTGAGCCAAGACCTCTTGCCATTTCAGTTAAGCAGTCAGCACTTGTGGTTGGGAGTCAAGATCTGTCAATGAATCTGTTGTGGTCCAGTGACTCAGCAAAAAGTGGGTATTATTTAGATCCATATCAACTTTCCTCGGGTGGCAAGCCATAATTTGCCTCCCATACAAAAAAAATTGATTCTCCAAAATATGAACTTTGCCTAAAGCTTTATTTTGACATTTCCAAGGTTTGTATTTAGTATAATATGTTTCCTTTATTTTTATTTCAGGTTCAGATAAGACAGACCTGTATGTTCACCCATTATGGTATGTTTTTCATTCAATACATTTTCCCTTTTCTGATCTTTTAAAATGCAATATACTGTGGTCTTGAAACTGCAGCATGAAACTCCACTGAAAGAGAAACAAACCCTCCTTCTTCATAGTGTAAGTCAACTCTAACTATTGGGAGTTAGAAAGAAACTTTACTCAGGGACAGATTATCTCATAATGGATACCTTGTACCTCCTGTGAAGCAGTTAGTATTGGTCGCTGTTGGTGGCAGCATTCTGTTTGAGACAGACCACTGATCTGATCTGTAAGGGAAAATTCTGATGTTTCTGGTGTAACAAAGTCAGGCCGGGCGGCTGCAGGAGGCTGGTAGAGGGCCAATATGTTAGCCCTAGAATGTTAAAGGCCCTCTTTCCTACAAGCTGAGAAGGGGTTACCTCAGGTCAATTAGGGACACCTGCATCCAATTAAGGGACTGCCTGAGACCTTTTAAAGCCCCTCCTCTGCAGCTGCCAGGCTACTGGCAATAGGGAAATAAGCTTCCCCAGGGTGAGAGGCTGTGCTCCTTCCCATAGAGGAAACAGCCAAACATGAGTGTCTGCTAGGGGAAAGAACTGACACCCCGGAGCAAACAGGACAACACTCTGCCCTAGCGAGGGGGCAGGGAAAGGTATCCCCTTTTGTGTTTGTAAGACTGTTTCCTTTTTGTTTGGTGGAGGCTCGCCCCTTAAGCTGATCCCAATGCCTACCCTGAACATATGGCCAGAGGAGCACAGAGGGGGGAAGATAAACTCTGCTCAGAGTGGGGCTGATTTACCCCAAGCCCAATGCAAGCAGATGGGGAAGTGCTAGGTCTGGCGAGACAAAGGTCTGCCACACTATGTACATTGTCTTCAAGGAGGAGCTCCAAATGTGGACTGGCTACAGTATCGACATGTGAACTGTATGAAACAAGAGATTGCTTGCTCTGAACACTCCCCTAATTCATGCTCAGAACACTTGCATACATCATGTCAATATGGAGCAGATCTTTCTTAAAAGCACGGTACTGCATGAATCTTAATTAAAAACTGAAACTAGATGAGTAAGAAATGGGTCTAGTGATTATGATTTCTATTTTCATACATTTAGAAAACTTCTGAAGGTTACTTTTTTAGTCCTTCTGGAAAACAAATTTTGGGAACGGAACAATTTTATACTTCTGCAGGACTAGCTTTATGTTTAAATTATTGTGTCTGTTGAAGTGTAAAGGAAGGTTGGAGTTCTAGAAATGATTGCTGAGATTTTCAAAGTAGTCTAGAGGATTTATACACATCTTCCAGGTAACCAGTGTAAACAATGACTATGGAATACCTGTGCCCCTTCCATATACAAGTACATACTGTGCTTCTGAGTCCTTCACATAGAAAGTCCAGGATTAGATCTGGTCAGAATGATAAACATTTCTGTGAAAAAAAGGTATAGGAAATAAAAAATGTTCTCTCGATTTTTTTTCTGAAATTTTTGAGGAAAATTTTTAATTTTTTTAAGTTGAAAAATGAAAGAAACATTTTCAGTTAGAAGAAAGAACATTTTTAATAGGGAAAAAATGTATGAATGAAAAGTTTTAACCAGTGCTAACCAGGATGTGCAAGATTGCTTCATGGAGTCATCAAGGCTCGTATTAGTTTATTGAACGTATCCACTAGCTCTGAGTTTTAGACCATTCAGGATGTTGGATTTCTGTCCCAACACATCTGGAGTGGGATTTTCAAAAGTGCTCAGCTCTGCTGGAAGCAGAATTAGGCCAAAACTGATTGCTTTTCAAAATTTCATCCTACCACAATGCTAAGACCTAGGCTTCTCCTGGTAACATGCTTTTTGACAGTAAAATTGAGCTACTCACCAGAGCTTGCAATGTCCTGAGGTCTCAAGAAGTAGAGCTCCTCCTCCTTTGTATCCTATTAATAGGAGAACTGGTATGTTTTGTAAACCATAACATTGTACAATCACAAGTGCAAGCCTGATGCATAGTTATTTATCCAGCCTAACCTTGTTGAGGCCCCTAGGCACTATGGGTAAAATTTTCAAAAGTGTCTAAGTGAGTTGCAAGCCTTAGTCCTATTTTCAAGAGACTTGAGGACTTAAGAGCCTAAGTCTCATTGAAAGTTAATATAAATTAGGTTCCCAAATCACTTAGGCATTTTTGAGACTTTTACTGTATGTTTAATAAGCATAATAATACAGTGAAAATAGTCAACTAGAATTAGATACAGGAAATTAACTTATACAGTGTTTTGAGTCATTTATATATGTGGCCTGAATCCATTCACACTTACACCGATTTTACACCACTGTCACTCCATAGATTTAAATGGAATGAACTGTAAGTCTAAGACAGTGTATGTGAGATCAGAAGCTGACCCATGTCATGTAAAAGAGGGCCTAAGCAGAGGAATGGGATCCAGCAACTCCTGTTTTGTAATCCACGTTCTGACATTGAGTCACTCTGTGGCACAAGCCATTTATTCCCCTTCACCAGATAGAGGTAAATAATATTAACCTCTATCTCTCAGGGATTTTGTGGGGGTTAATTAGTTAACAGGAATTAATTCAGGGATGTCCTGTGGCCTGTGTTATACGGGAGGTCAGACTAAATGATCACAATGATCCCTTCTGGTCTTATAAACTATGAATGTTTGCAAAGTTCTCTGAAGCTAAAGTGCTGTATAAGTACTAATTATTACAAGCCATTGATTATATCTCTAAATAAATAATTTCCCTTCAGCACTCCAACAAAATCAACTTCCACTGCAACCAAAGCTATTGAAAATTCAGAATTCAAACTGGCAACTAGCAATGGGATTGCTAAGGAACTGAAATCCAGCAGCACTGGCCTCACAGTTGAAACCAAAGAGAGGACAGCAGTTAAGAAAGAGGCCTCTTCTATCTCCTCCAAAGAAGCCAAGAACAATAGACAACGACAGCTCAGAGAAACCAACACAGAACCTGCTCAGGAACCTAAAGGAGAAGCGAGGGGATCTCAGGGCCTACAGAAAACTTCCAGCACCATAACACTGCAAGCTATTAAAGTGCAACCAGAACCAAAGGCAGAATCCACGGCTGCTACTACTGGACAGGATGAGGACAGGAAAGGGGCCACACAGCCCCTGATGACAACTCGACAAACTGCGTCTCTCATCAGACAAGCTGGTCCAAGGAGTAGGGAAGCAGAAAACAGAGTTGGAACAAGGAAGAGCACAACAGAGCAGAAGAGGGAGCCTCAGGGAGTCCCTCCACAGTTTGAGAGCCGTCCACAAAGCCAGGAAGTATTAGAAGGCCAGGAGGTCAAATTCAAAAGCAAAGGTAAAGGGATGAACGCTCAAAGAACCCAGTGTTTAGGGCTCTGTTGCTGTAGATGGAATAACGGGGAAATACTTCACTCTTCAGTGCAGGTTTCTCCTCCTTCCTAAACCATTCTTAAAACAGCTCTTCTGTGGCACTCCACACTTGCATCAGCAAAACCATTATTCCACTGCACACCATTGTGGTGTTCTGTCTCTGTGATTTCTATACAGGGCCAGACCTTAATATGGCTGTTCAGGGGAATAAGAAGGAATAGGAGCCAGAGGCCATTCTCCTGCCTGGCTGTTGTAGAGCTCCCTGCATCAAGGCTCAGGTGCAGAATGGTTGACCATGGACTGTATGCCCAGCGCTCACTCCCTCCTTATCCTGCCCCACCAGCAGATTCTTGCTTCTGCTCCCTTCTCCAGCATGCTGACCTCTGGTGCTGAATTGGTAAAAGAGGATAAGTAAGCTGCACCTTTTTCAGTGCTGTAGTAAGTTACTGTCCCCTGGAGCAAGGGATGGAGTAGAGCAGGAATTGTAGTGGAGTGTCACTGCTTACACATCACCCCCTGCTTAGGGCTCAGTCTAGCCCCTGGTGTTCAGGCGAGTGTTTCTAATGATTTAACTACAGAAGGTCATAATTAAAAGGCCCGGGCTCAGTGTTTCCTCTTCTTCAGAAATGGATCAGATTTTAACCTCTCAGAAGAGAAAGGAGCCATGGAGGGCTTTTTGGCTGCATATCATGGTATGCATGATCCATTTTAATCCATTCCCTGAGGAAAATATGAGGAACTTCCATTTTTATTGCAATTTAGTAGAAAATAATTTTGAAGCATTTTTCTGGTATTTTAATGTAGTATTTGCACATCAAATAGCTCTCTTAAAAAAAAGAGAGAGATGGCTTTACATTTTAGGCAGGAAAAAATCTAGTCGTTGATTTCCTTTCTTGATGTGTCTTCCTCACTCTATAAAGAATATATTTTATATTACCCTCCCAGTGAGTCAGGAGTGGAGAAGGTATTCCAGAGGGCTCCATGAATACCATATATACTTGTTCAGTTCGCCGTTTCCAGCCAATAGGAGCTGCAGGAAGTGGCAGCCAGCACATCCCTCGGCCCGCACCACTTCCCGCAGCCCCCGTTTGCTGGGAATGGCAAACCGTGGCCACTGTGACCTGAGGAGCTCCGTGTCTGCGGACGCTCCAGGTAAACAAAATGTCCCAGCCTGCCAGTGACTTACCCTAACGGGCCAGGAGCCAAAGTTTGCCGACCCCTGAAATATAGGGTCGGCTTATGAAAGGATCATACAGTTTTTGCCATTTTTAGCTATCCATCTTGGGGGGTCAGCTTATAAACGAACAGGCTAATGAACGAGTATATACGGGTAGTTTATTTTCATAGTATATTAAGCTAAGCCCTTCTTTATCACCTTCTCAAAGGACTTTACAAGCATGAACTAGTGAAGCCTCGCACTACTCCTGTGAGGGAGGGAAATGTTCTCTGTTTTACAGAGGCACTAAGGCCCAGATTCTCACAGGAATTTAGGCTCTTAACTTCCACTGACTTCCGTAGAGGTTAGGAGCTTAAATAACATTGGGGATCTGGGCCTAAGGGCCTCCCTCATTCACTGCCTACTGAAGTAAATGGGTGTCTTTCTGTTGACTTCAGAGCGCTTCCGATCGGGCCGTAAGAGTCAAGTGACTTTGTGCAGTGTCAACTCTTCTCCTTCTTGATATCTCTTCTGCCTTGGTCAATCTTCTCTGCCTCGGTCAATCTATCCTCCCCGTACTTCACAGTTGTACACACAGTAGATGCTCTTCCAATTTATTTTCTCCCATCGTTTCTGCTCCTCCTGTTCGCATCCCTCAAAAACCAGAGAGGTACCAACAAGATGCGTCTATGATGTTAGGCACATCTCATGATCTTTCACTCTTGTAACCACCATTCTCCCCCATGCCTCATCCCTTGCTGTGCTGAGTCAAATTAAGTATCCGGCCTTGCAAATGCACAATTAAAGGAATGGCATTTTTTCTAATTTTTTACTGTTCCGTTCCCTGTTGCCGTGTGAAAGACTTAGCCAAACAGCAGAAACTGAGCAATGACTGTAACCAATTTTACAGTAGAAATTGACAATTCACGAAGTGCTGCTAAATGCACAAAGCATTCAAACTTGAGGGTAGGGGAAGACAGTGTAACATGTTTCTTCCTCCCTACCTCCTGTCCCCAATCTAGCTGGATTACAGCAATTTTAGGTGTGACTTGTAACAACACTAGAGGAACAATTTTCAGACAGAAGTATGTGTGACTTTTTTTTCAAGTTGTCAATGTCTTTTTAAGGATTGGGATGGGTGGGGAAAGATAAGCAGTAACTGTGTATCAGAATATTTTACAATGTCTATTGTGCTGTTAAAAAAAATGTAATAGGCAAAGTGAAGGTTTATCATAATGGGGAAATATCTTTAATGGCCCTCGCCCCCATGCTCCACCTTTGCCTCATCTAGTTTCAGGGAAACCAAAACCAGATGTGGAATGGTTCAAAGAGGGAGCCCCTGTAAAAGGAAAAGATGGCATCCAAATATATGAAGAGGATGGAATTCATTGCTTGTGCTTGATGAAAACCCACTTGGGAGACAGTGGATCCTATAGCTGTACAGCCTTCAACCCCAGGGGTCGAACTTCCACCAGCTGGGTGTTATGTGTAAAAAGTAAGTAAGTTGGGGTGAGCCAACGTGCACTTTAAGAACTAAGGATGGGATTTTCAAAGCTGCCTAAGAGATTTGGCTGCAAAATTCCTATTAAAATTAATTCATATATAGACTTTTTAATTCCCAGCTCTGCTCTACCACCAGTCTGGTGTGTGATCTTGTGAAAGTCCCTTTATATCTCTGTCTCCCTTCCTCACCACTTCACCCTTTGTCGTCTCTCTTGTAAGCTCTTCAGGGCAGTGGCTGTTCCTCACTGTGTTGGTAGGATGCCTGACACGTGCGGGGTCCTGATCTTGGTTGGAGCTGCTATGGCTGTGTGTAATATGAATGAAAAGGAGGGCAGAGACCCTGCCCAAAGCAGTCTGCACCTTCTGCATGGGACTCTGTTGGAAGTTGCTTAACACTTATGTAATGCTTTGCATTTCCGAAATGCTTTCCAAATGCTAACTGATCTCATAGCACTCTTGTGTGGTACAGTAGGTAATAAGGAAAGGTGTGGAGTAAGAATTACATGGAACAAAACCTGAGAGTTTTATCTGGCACCGTTTTTGAGCTTGAAACCCTTGAATATCAAGTTTGCTTGAAAGATTCCGGAGCATCTTAGCAAACACTGGCCTAAGTTATGGTTTTTTTCCAAGCCCGTTCTTTTATGTGATTTGAGGTTTTGTTGCAAAGCTCCAGTCATGTTGATGCAACATTTCTCTGCCAGCACTGGGAATTGTTGGCTTTTAAACCTGGCCACCTGAGGTTCCTCCTCAGCACACTTCCTGCCTTGCCAGAGTCCTGTTTCCAGCATGTGGGCAAAATCCTTAATTCCTCCTCTGTTTCATTGCCTAACGGGGAGAATTGTGAAAAACCTGATCCTTCCTGTTCTTTGCACTTCTTCACTTTCTGTTAATGGATTTCAGTTCCTCGTGGTGGCCTGATGCACACGGCTGGGTGTGAGGTTTCACTTGCAAAACCAGAGCCTAATGCAAAGCATGAAAGGCAAGCAAAAAAGCAGGCTGCCCTATCTTTGTATTAGTCCATGAGTCAAAATTGTTTTTACTTCCAAAAGATTCTTTTCTTTACAGCTGTGATCTTGCATATGTATGTGGAAATGATTTTGCATTGTCATTCCAGTATATCCTCTTCAGGGCCGGCTCCAGGCACCAGCCCACCAAGCTGGTGCTTGGGGCGGCACCTGGAGGGGGGCGGCGTGGCGCTCCGGCCCCGGCGCTCGCTGCCCTCCCCCCGGCGCTCTGGCCGCCCTCCCCCCCGCGCCCTCCCCCCGGCCGCCGGGGGGGGGGGGGGGGGAGAGTGGCGAGCCCCTACTGGGGCTCGCCGCCCTCTTGCCGCCCTGCCCCCTGCGCTCTGGCTGCCGGGGGAAGAGCGGGCTCGCCGGCCTCCCCCCGGGGCTCCGGCCGCCCTCCCCCCCCTTCCCCCCGGCCTGGGGCAGAGCGGGCTCACTGCCCTGCCCCCGGTGCTCTGGCCGCCGGGGGGAGAGCCGAGCCCCCGCCGGGGCTCGCCGCCCTCCCCCCGGGGCTCTGGCCGCCCTCTCCCCGGCGCCCTCCCCCCGGCCGCCGCCCTCCCCCCGGGCTCCGGCTGCCCTCCCCCCTCTGGGGGGGGGGGGGCGGCCGGAGGCTTTTTGCCTGGGGCGGCAAAAAAGCCAGAGCCGGCCCTGATCCTCTTAATCTACTAGTAAAACTCCCAGAGGAGTAGTTGATTTGTCAGTCTTGTATTAACAGATCCACTTTTGCTTTGACTTAAAGGGCCTAAAGTTGAAGAGATTGCTCCGAGGTTTTCCAGTGTCTTGAAGGGATGTACAGTGAGTGAAGGGCAAGATTTCGTGCTGCAGTGTTCTGTGGAAGGTACACCTGTGCCTCAGATCACCTGGCTCCTCAATGGTAAGAGAACTTCCTCTGGCTGCAGAAACACATGCATCCGGATGCTCAGATACCATGGGGATGAGCACATTATAGAAACCTACATGACCAAGCAATATGTACTGCACAGAATTTGTTAGCTTCCCATAATGGGGTATGTGCTAAATAATGAGTCTGGGTATATTTAATGCAGTGGTTCTCAAACTTTTGTACTGGTGAGACCCCTTTCGAATAGCAAGCCTCTGAGTGCGACCCCCCCTTATAAATTAAAAACACTTTTTTAATATATTTAACGCCATTATAAATGCTGGATGCAAAGCGGCATTTGGGGTGAAGGCTGACAGCTCATGACCCCACATGTAATAACCTTGTGACCCCATGAGGGGTCCCAACCCCCTGTTTGAGAATCCCTGATTTAATGTGCCATTGGGAACGTTTTCATTAAGCAATTTTGTTCTTTATTCCAATTTTGATGTGCATCCAGCAGGGGGCTCTTGTGACAAGGGTGTGTCATTCTGTTGGTTTTTTAAGTTTGGTCTTAGTAGCAGCACAACAGAGGCTTCAGAGAATAAGTTTTTAGTCTGATCCACTAAAGTTACTTATCTGTACCACCATTATCCCCAAAAGTGACATCAAAATGGCAACAGGGTTGCTTGGGAAAGGATGAATCTGGCATCATTACCCCCATGCTTGATCCCTGCCTCCACCCTTGGCTCAAATGTCTAGGTCAAGTTCACAGTACATTTTAGCTTTTGCATGCCGAAACCATAGAAAGTAGTCAGTTCTGTGCCACTAAGCCACCTGGCCCATCAAGCTCTTTGAGTCTGGAGGACTAAAGCTGACAAGATTAACCTTAAGGTGTTTATTGGGCCAACTTCTGTTGGTGAGCGAAACAAGCTCTAGAGCTTGTGCAAGTTCAAAAGCTTGCCTCTTTCACAGAATCGTAGGATTGGAAGGGACCTTGCGAGGTCATCTAGTCCAGTCCCCTGCACTCATGGCAGGACTAAGTATTGTCTAGACTAGTGGTTCCCAACCCGCGGGCCACTTGTGACCCAATCAGCACAAAGCTGCGGCCCATGTGACATCTTCAGGGCCATACATGTAGTATATATATTGTGTGGATGTGGCCCACATAACACACAGAGAGCTGCATATGCAGCCCACAATAGTAAATAGGTTGAGAACCACTGATCTAGACCAGTATGCATACTCCTGGGGGTAGGCAGAAATCTTCCAGGGAGTACATCAACTCATCTAGATATTTGCCTAGTTTTATAACAGGCTACATAAAAAGCACTACCAAAGTCAGTACAAACTAAAATTTTATACAGACAATGACTTGTTTATACTGATCTATATAGTATACACTGAAATGTAAGTAAATATATTCCAATTGATTTATTTTATAATTATATGGTAAAAATTGGAAAGTAAGCAATTTTTCAGTAACAGTGTGCTGTAACACTTTTGTATTTTTATGTCTGATTTTCTAAGCAAGTAGTTTTTAAGTAAGATTAAACTTGGGGTATGCAAGACAAATCAGACTCCTGAAAGGGGTACACTGCATACAAGAGTAACCTAAATGCATTTTGTATCAGAACCTTGCTTTAGGGGTTGAGGGACTTAACCCCTGCTGTATCTCTCACGTCATATGCACTTTGCTGATGAAAAAGAATACTTGAGATGCTGTTAACATAAAACTTGTGGATTTTTATAATGTTATTCCCTGATAGTACTTTGTATCATTTAAACATTTTTTAATTTTTAAACTCCTACTGCCTTCTCCCCACCCAAGCTGTGTCTTTTGTGCCCTTATCTCAGCTGGAACAGTGAAACCAGACTGGCAGTTCCATTTTCTGTTTTTCTGGTTCTTTCTGTACTAGCAAGATGGATTTCTAATATTACACAGAAGGAGAATGTTATGTCCAAAACTGTTTACAACTATTTTGTTTTCATTTCATTAAAATATTTCTGTTGAGATCAGGTTTAATACTCTCAAACCCAGATTTGTTTAAACAAATGAACAGTCCACAAACAAAACCCCACATGTAGCTCTTAAATGTCCTAACAGATCCTTTTACAATTAGAGATGGGCCCACGCTTCAGTCTTCTGCATAGAATCCAAACTTCCTCAAAATTCCAGAAGAGTTTAGATTTGGGATTTTTTGGTTCACGCCATCTCCGTTAAATGCTAGCCTAAATTGTTCAGTTTAGCCCTTATGATCTGATCTGGTATTCACAAAGCATGAGTTGATGTTTCAGGTTTTCACAGGCCATAAGTTTTAAAGGGAAAAAAGTAGCATGCTTTGTTATCAGGTTGCTTCTCTCAGGGCTGCTTTACAGTGAGTTGTTTGCACATAATTCTTGATTACATGGCACACTTTTTCAGTCATTCAATGTGAATGGGAGAACTCAGAAAAGTGGCAGGGAGAATAAAATGTGACCTTGAGATTGGTATGTTCCCACAGCCTGGCCGGATCCCTTTCTCAGTAACTCAGCAGTGCTCCATTTCTGTAATGGAAAAGCCCCTGTTTTATCCACAATGATAAACACATGTGAGAGAAGCTCTGACCTCTCCCACTGGAAATAACTTGCCTGTCTGGCTGAAGGCTGCCTGGGATGGAAGTACTGCACAGAAGGAGCACTCCCACAATTATCCAGGGTCAGCCCCGTCTCCTTCCCAGTCCAAGGTTCCTCCTCCTCCTGAAAAATTCCCCAAATCATGGAATGGCATGGTTACACATAACTGCATGTGGCTAACTCCCGGTTACTGCCTTCCTGTCATGCAGAGCACCTTTCTGTCTCTTCATAGAGCGACTCTTCATTTCCAAATTCAGGAAAATGGGCATTGTCCTGTCAGAATACCCTAGCCACAGTGCTTCAGGGGTGATATGTGCAACATAAATCCTCTCCAAATACATGAAGAAACTCCTTTTTCTGTAACTATTATCAAAGGCACTGCTGAAAAACACAGTCTAGAGATAAATAAATACAAGATTGTTATAGAAAATCCTAGATTTTCATTATATTTGTACTCTCTTCTTGCCATTCTCCAGTATGTTAGATTTGGATTGACCTTCCGCCTGCTTGTCTCTGTGGCCTTCACATACCTGGATAATTATCTTTTACAGTTGCTGACAGAGGGTGCTGTATTCTACCAAAGCAGCCTGGTTTAAAAACATGAATCTCTTTGGAATTCACATTACACCATCAACACTGGCAGTTGAACAACAGACCCAGGGGCAGAAATGCGAACATGGGGAGCTACTGTTTCCTCTCTCTCCTTCACCCCCACTCCTGCACCACTGCTTATCATTCAGGGTTGTTCCTAACCACCTTGACCACATGACTTTTGACCTCCAGTTATGAGCCATCCCTTGTATCTTGGAACCTGGGTAAAACTTCAGAGAACCTCTCTACAAGTGCACTTTATCCTGTATATTTTGCAGCCAAGAATCCTGTATTAGTCTTCATGATGGCTTTTGGCTGTTGAGCTGCTTAGGTTGTTTTATCTACAAGTATTGTTACAGTACAGTGGCAGGTGATCCTGTGCTTCAGGATTGTGTGTAAACCATTATTAATTTGTGCCCTCCCCCCCCCTCCCCCCCGTGCACTAGGCACTATAGAACCACATAGTGAGAGGCCGTCCCTGCCCAAAAGAGCTTACAATCTAAATAGACAAAGGCAGGAAGGGAAACAGAGGCACAGAGGGAAGTGACTTTCACAAGGCTACACAGCAGGTCAGTTGCAGAGCTAGGAATAGAACACTGGTTGCCAAGCGCCGAGTCCTGTGCCCCATCTACTACACCACGTGGCTTCAGAGATGCTTGTTTCCACACTCTAACTACATGCGGGCTAACTACATCGTGGTACCAGTTGACAATGAGGCATTTTTTAAAGGACATTTTTTGTTGCAGAATTATCCTGTAATAGAATACTTGCAATTGATGCATGGCTTCTTGGTGTGCAAACCATCATAGCCACCTGACTGTAGTTTATGGAACCATGACAGTGTTAATGGGGAGATGCATATTAAAAAGCTGTTGTTGGTGGAGGGGATGGCCACATACTGTATTTTAACATGAATATCTTGTAAAATGCTAAAGTGTGTATTTAGCATTTTGAATGTACTCAGGTATTGGTCCTAATATTAATAATGCATACTATAGGAAGATTCTTATGACATTACACTACCCACAACCCTCAAGAGTAAACTGGGAGTTTCTGCCTGGGGAGTGGAAAAAATGGGTTTGCAGGTTGTCAGGAAGGCTACCTAATTTGGACACTGGCAAACTAAATGTAAGGTAGCGAAATGTGGAAAGGCAAGGCTGGCTCTGATTCTATAAAGATTTGTGTGTATCTTTTACTTTAAGCATGTGTGTAAATCTTTGCAGGATCAAGGTCTCTGACTGCAGTTGTATCAGTATCATGTGGGCAGGGAGGCAGTCTCTCTGGTAGACGGATCCCAAAACCTTTAGGGTTTTATAGGTTAAAACCAACACCTCAAATCCCATCCTATACCAATTGGCAGTGATGATTTTGAGTAATAGTTAGCGGTCAATGTTACCCAAAAAAGCCACAGTACTGTGAATTCATTGTTTCATTTACTATTTACTATTTATAAATGAATTTATTATATATAAATAGTAAATGAAACAATGAATTCACACTACTGTGGCTCTCTTCCTTCTCATATTTCACTGCTAGCTTCTATCTAACGTGCAGTGGTATGGCTAACATCTCATTGTTCCAAACATCTCCTCCTTGCTTCAGGGGGTCTGCCAAGCAGGGCCAGTGTTAGATTCGGTGGGGCACAGGGCAGAAGGCTGAAGTCCCACTGCATGAAGCCCCTGTGGTATGGGGCCCCAGGCAATTGCACTGCTTGCTAGCCCCTAATACCAGTCCTGGCTTTTATATGCAGAAAACTAGTTGTTGTGGCACAGGTGGGCCATGGAGTTTTTATAGCACGTTGGGGGTGGGGAAAACCCCGGAGTAGCCGGTCAGGCGTGGGCTGGAGCCCAAGCTCTGGGACCCTGTGAAGGAGGAGGGACCTGAGCTTGGGGTGCAGCCCGAGTGTCTATACCACAATTAAACAGCCCCTTAGCTCAAGCCTGAGTCAGCAGGCATGGGCCAGCTGTGGGGGTCTAATTGCAGTGTAGACATATCCGAAGTGGTTTATGCATATATTTCAGTAACCATCCAGCATGCCATGCATTTTTGTCAGCTGAAATTATGTGAAGCTTAATATTTTCTCCAAGCCACAGCACAAGGATCAGCTAGCCTGGAAGATGAATAAATGCTTTCAACTATCCCATTTGTAACTACCTCTCAGTGCTTGCATGGAGAAGGCCCATATTCATTTTGCACAAATAGGTGCAGCTGAAGATCTTCACAGTATCCTGGAACCACAGGTCTTTTCCATCTCTTACTGCTCCCATGAAGCATTGTTGCCTACAGTACATTTTCTAGTATTTTATCCAATCTAGTTTTGAATTATCTGAAGCTTCTGCTAATTTCCTTTGGAGACTCTTCCTCAACTTAACAAAGTTTTCCTGCTTTTCACCCTAAAATAGTCCTATCCTTAGTTTAATCCTATTATTCCTAGTAATGCCCCCTTTTGCCACCTGAGCCACTTCTCATTCTCTTTGCTGTTTACGTCCCCCATCTCCTTTATAGATGGTTACTAGGACAGCTCATAACCAAGTTCTTTACATGAGTCTGTTAATCTCTCATAAATCAGTACCATCCTGCCCGTTAATGATTTTAATTGCTCTTCTCCAAATTCCCATCAATATAATATCAACTTCCCAGAATTGAGGTACCGTGGAACTATACCACAGTGTTCTAGGAGTGATCTCACTGGAACTGCTCTCTGTCATGATACTTGTGTATGTAGCTCAGAATTGCTTTAGCCCAGTGATACTCAGACTGAGGCTTGGGAGCTGCAAATGGCTCTTTAATGGGTCTCCTGCAGCTCTTTGCAGCACATGATATTATAAAACACTGTGTGATTTAAGCATCAATCAAATGCTTTGACTGTGTTATCCAATTGTAGTTGAAAAAATAATTATACTTGGTCAGTCATTTTGCTGTGAGAATAAAATATATATAAAGCAGTGATGCTCAGAGCTCAGTAGTTCATTTATAAATGAATGTACTATATATAAATAGTAAATGAAACAATGAATTCACACTACTGCGGCTCTCTTCCTTCCCATATTTCATTGCTAGCTTCTGCAGTGGTATGGCTAACATCTCATTGTTCCAAACATCTCCTTCTTGCTGAATATGCTTTTCAGATTGTTTACCCATTTTCCCAGGCTGAATCTCATTTTGATGGGTTTAAAAAAGAATGAATATTACCTTAACCTTTTAGCAAAATAATTCCCCAAGTTGTGTTTTATTTTAGGACAGCTTTTAATAAATAGGAGGAAATTTTCCTTTCTTCTGGTATAAATTGCCAGCAGTAAAGTATTTTTGTTATTGTTCTTGCTGCCAAACTGTCATGGAGATTTGAATGTTATGCCCTTGGAGAAGAGAACATTTCCCTACTGGGAAAATTGTTTTTATTAGGTATAAATCTAGACAAAGGGGGGACATAAGGTAGACTCTGACTGTTGATTGTTCCACTGGGCAGATGTGGTGGTGTCTTTTGTTTTTTGATTGTTTTTTTGGTTCTGTGTCCCTGTTTTCATGAAATGGCAAGTAGTTCTGCAAACAAAGTAAGTCAAAGTTTTGTTAATACCCAAAGAGGAAAATTGAAGCACCAACAAATTTTGATTAGTTAATATGGCAAAAGAAATTACATTGTTTTTTCACAGAGAACATTTGCATGGCTCTTTTGCTTATTCATGCCTGAAGAAATGATGCCATCTTGTTCTCAGTAAACCAGATTGCATACTGAATGTTTTTAAGCATGCCCCCCTCTGATACTGGAATTCTTATTTTTATTACTGTAGTGCCAAGAGTCTTAACCAGGATCCCCATTCTGGTAGGTGATGCACAGACACAGCCTAGGAAGATGCTCCCTGCCCTCAAACAGCTTGCCATCTTGGGCCTTAGTCCTGCAAATTATTATTTGGACTTAACTGGATTATTGCATGCATAAGTGTGGGATTGGAGCCACCGCAGTATGCAAAGGGTAGAAGAGAGGATAAAGGAAATAGCAATAAAAACATGCCTGATTTGGGAAGTGAATGTTTTATGAAGTGGTTTAGGAGGTTTAACTCTGAAAATATATTGCTGACTCCCAAAAAAGTAGTTAAATGCTGACCCCAAACTTTTCAAGGGATAGAAAGTTACTCATTTTATAAGGTGGTGATTTAGTGGACAAATAGTAGATTGAGATCATCCATCTTGGTATTGTATAACATTGTAAGTACTACACAGCAAGACTTCAAGCTTCAGGCGCAAATGGAGTATGAAAGCAAATTGTCTTTTTTCTAAGACTGAGTGCGCCAGTAGAGATGGTAAAAACCTACTAGATCATCCAGTTCATGGTTGGTCTCTCTAAACTCCAGTGCTTTGTCCTAACTAACTTTAAATGACTCAGACAATGATATTTCTTTTTTTTTTCCCCTTGGAGATTTTTTCCCCCACTGATTGAATTTTTTGTCCAATTCAGCCTACTATTTCTTTTGCTCAGTTCCACCCCATTTTCTCTTAGATATACCCCGAAGGATGACCCTAAATTCTTCCTCAACTTGATGTTTATACATAGCTATCAGGCTGTCTTACATTTTCTTAGTTTAAATAAGGTCTATCATTGATGAACCAGTATTGGAAACTAATTAAGACCAGAGAAAACAGATTTCAGTAACATTTCAGAAAGTCTGACTGAGACTTGGTGGAACTTTCTGAAACAATATTAAAGCAGTATTATCTGGTCCACACTAGCACTTAAACCATTTTCAGGACCTCCTTAGGGGAACCACTTGGTGAAAACCACATTCAGGAACAGTCAAGGTTTCTAATATAGATCAAGCTATAGTTGTCAGTAACCAAACCATTCATACTTAGACGTAATTCTCTTACTTTTTCTTCCTAAGTCAGTCCCTCCAGCCTTCATCATTTTTGCCATCTTGGAATGCCTTCTAGTACTAGCAAGATGTCGGTAAATGGAAGTGTTCAGAACAGTACATTATTCTTTTATTATTTGTGGTGTAGCACCTGGGAGTCCCATTCATGGACCAGGACCCTATTATGCTAGGTGCTGTACAAACACAGAACAAACAGATGGTCTCTGCCCCAAAGAGTTTACAATCTACGTTCACATGACTGGGTGGCAATTCCACCATCTAATTTCAGACTGGTAGAAAGTGTACACAGTTGTTTGGACAAACAATAGTTGACTGTTACTTACCAACCTGACTGTGAATCTATTCAAAGATACAGGGCCAAATCTTTCAGCATTTTCTTTAGTAAGGACAGCAGGAAGACAGTGGGAGAGTTGTCTGGATAAGGACTGCCACACATAGCTATAATGATACTGCAGCAAAGGCCACATTCTGCCTTTAGATCCATGTGGAATGTTTCTGTTGTAATCAGGAGAGAGCAGCACATGGGCATCAGAGAGCAGAATTTGGCTCTTGTTTGTAACATGTCTACAGTCATTACGATTATAATGTGCATTAAAACTGAGCAGTGTTTATGGAATTTATGGCCTGCTGAATGTGATGTGTTAAGAAATGTTCTCTTTCTTCATGTCTGCAGATGAACCAATTCAGTATGCCCATTCCATCTTCGAAGATGGGGTTGCAAAGTTGACTGTACAAGATGCTTTACCAGAAGATGATGGTGTTTATACCTGTCTGGCAGAAAACAGCACAGGACGGGCATCCTGCAGTGCTCAAGTCACTGTCAAAGGTGAATGTTTCAAAGATAAATACTCCGCTATTGCAGTAGAAATGCTCCCTGACCTGCCTTGATTCTTTCTTAGCTTCCATGTTGATGTGTCCATGCGTGCATCCCATAGGATATATAAGCTTTAGTGGGCTGACTGTCTTCTCCCAACAGCTTTACAAAGGTGTGTGCAGCTGCATCAAAGCTATGTGGCTGATCTTGTTAAGGCATTAAAATTCTGAAGCATAAAATAATATGCAGGAAGTAGGCATAAGTAGAAATGCTATGACCGCACTCAAAGCAATTTTATATAACAAGCAGCTGTGGTGCAAGAAATAGTGCTGCTAAGGTTTTGTGAATACCTGGCTTGGAGGGGATGTATAACTACAGGACAGGAGTGTCTGTGATGGAAGCAAGATGAGTGCAGTATCAATAGCTATCAGGCAGGGAAAGGTATGGAACAGAGCATAGCATAGTAGTGTTCATACATACTGCCACGTCATTCCCCTAAAATGCAGTGTTTCGAGAACACCATTGCCTGGGGGCAAAATTGCAGTAGCAAGTGTGATGCCATAGTACAACTCCTCACACCTTGAGCCAGTGGGGCTGGGAGTTTGGCCACACACTTGACTCCCAGGTGGAAGCATTAACTTTAAATTGCTCTCAAATAACACTTTCTGGCTACCTGGGAGCAGTGGCTCTCCAACTCAAGGGAGTCTGGGTGAGATGAAAGGAGTGGGAGAGGAAAGTTATGATGAGTGAATAGGGTGATCTCCTGTCCCTGGAAACTGGGAGTCGTCCTCGCTTTGCAAAGATCAATGCTTGTAACGCTCTGGATACTGGCAAACTGAAGGCATCTGCAGCCAGCTGACCTGGTGCAGTGGATGACTGCATGGCTGAATGGATGTGCATTGAATAGAACTTCCCCCATCAGGCCTGTCCCACGTTGACCTCTTGTCCTCCTCCTGGGGACCTTGCAGGGAGTTTCCCCCACAACCCACTGCACAAGAACATGAACCAGCCTTCCCTCTCGCTCAGAGTTAAATCTACTGCATGTCAGAGAAAGAGAGCAAGGAGTGGGTGCCCTCCTCTCAATAAACCCTCCTCTGCTTACCTCCAGGATGCCCACGAGAATGTCTCATTACATTGTGGTATGTTTTCCCCAAGCACCTCCCCCCAGTCCTACATGACCAGCATCCAGATTTCATGATATGAACAGCTGATCATTGTATTCACAAAGGCAAAGGGTTGATTTGGACCAGGTAGGTCCCATTCATTGTGTATATATTGAGGGAGACAGTTGCCTTAATTGAGGTTGCCTTGAGTGGGGTTCAGAAATCCAGGTATATGAAGACAGTGGCTGGCAAGAGGGGAAATCCTATTCTGTGCTGAATAACAAGCACAGGCTCACTTCAGCGTTAGCTCATTTACTCTCATCATTCGAATGCAAAACCTTCTGGTGCATTGTTCATGGGAAAATGCACATTAATCTCAGGGATTAGAAAAACTGTAAAGACTGCAGAACAGTAACCCTATAAAAACATACACAAGGGCCAATGCGGGAATCACACTGCCTCCTGTAGATCAGAAACTACTTTTGGAGCTTGCGTTTAGGCTTTGTCATTGGCCTGCATCTGTCTGCAACTGCCGCTGTGAGGCGTTTTTTCCCCCACTTGCCATCTCTGCCTGGTTTATGGGATGCACAGTATCTGCGGGGAGAACAGGAGCAGAGTTAGATGTTTGTGGGTCTCACTGTAAAATCATTTAACATTTTAACAGATTTAGGTCACCCCCTAAAACTCATGACATCCCTGCTGCCACTTGGATTACATTTGCTTTCTCTGTGATTCAGATCAAGATGGATTTTCGTGCCAAAAATAGTCCCAAATTTTAACCTCTGATTTCAGAATCTCTTATCGTTTTGTATATTTTCATAAGGCTCCCTAGCAAATACTAGTTGGCATTAGTGTTCTCTGAAGCACTCAGTGCTGCTGGTGTGGCCACCCTAAATGTTTGGTTTGCAATGGGCAGATTACAGCAGAAAATTAATGTATATACTGGAAAAAGGGAAAGTAATAAATCTTCTCCAGACCAGACACTGCATTTTGGGATAATACCTAGTGCAGGGGCGGGCAAACTTTTTGGCCTGAGGGCCACATCGGGTTTCCGAAATTGTATGGAGGGCCAGTTAGGGGAGGCTGTGCCTCCCCAAACAGCCAGGTGTGGCCCGGCTCCCACCCCCTATCCAACCCTCCCGCTTCTCTCCCCCTGATGGCTCCCGCTGGACTCCTGCCCCATACATCCCTCCCTGACTGCCCCCGGAACCCCCGCCCCTGACTGCCCCATCCAACCCCTCCTCTCATTCCTGACTGTCCCCCGGGATCCCTGCCCCATCCAACCACCCCTTCTCCCTGACCGCCCCCAGAACCCCTGCTCCTGACTGCCCCCCGCCACCCCATCCAACCCCTCCTCTTATTCCTGACTGCCCCCCGGGACCCCTGCCCTCATTCAATCCTCCTGTTCCCTGCCCTTTGACCACCCTGACCCCTATCCACACCCCTGTCCCCTGACCACCACCCCGAACTCCCCTGCCCTCTATCCAACCCGCCCTGCTCCCTGCCCCCTTACCGCGCTGCCTGGAGCATCGGTGGCTGGCGGAGCTACAGCCGTGCCGCCCAGAGCACCAGAACATGCCGCCATACCACCTGGCTGGAGCCAGCCACTCCACGCCGCCACACAGCACAGAGCACTGGGTCAGGCTGCGGCTCTGCAGCTGCACTGCCCGGCAAGAGCATTGCGCCGGTGGCGCAGGGAGCTAAGGCTGCAGGGGAAGGGGGACTAGCCTCCAGGGCCAGGAGCTCAGGGGCCGGGCAGGAAGGTCCCGCGGGCTGTAGTTTGCCCACCTCTGACCTAGCGTGTGACCCATCTCTCCCCACTTTGTATTCCTCTCTCAGGCAGTCCTGGTGCCATCTCTCCCCACTTGGTATTCCTCTCTCAGGCAGTCCTGGTGTGATCCATAACTCCAGTTGTTCACACTCCCAGCTACAGGTAGCAAAGTAAATAATAGTACCGTGTCCTTACATATCACCTTTAACCCAAGGATCTCAACGTGCTTCGCCAACGTGGGTTAATAGTAACATTCCTTTTTACATATGAGGAGTCCCTGAAGATTATTGGCTGGACTTTCAGCAGTGCAGGGTATTGTGTCCAAAGGGAGTTGCAGGTGTTCAGTGCTCTGAAATTCAGGCCACAGATGATTTACCCAAAGTGCACAGTGAGTTAGTGACAGAATTGAGAATAGAACCAGCTCACTGGCCCTTGCTCTAACCATTAGACCTGCTGTCTCCCTCACTCCAGTGAATAGCAATAGAAAAGAAAATGAGAGAGCAATTTGATAAGCTCCCTTTGAACCTGAAATGATTGTTGGCTTTGAACAATTTGTATTGAGTTCCGATCAAGCTGCAGAGGAAACAAAGATTCCCATTGTATATCAGTATTAATCTGACACCAGTGTACAGAGTTCTGCTTTCTGTAACCTGATTCCCAGGTCCTTGGCCATATTTCTGAATCTATGTGGAACTAAATTTCATGCTGCATCACCATTTTGGCTCAGTTACCAAAATGACACTGTGATGGGGTGGAGTAGGCCCAAAGGCCCCCTGCTGGAGGCCTCAGGGTTCTGCCACACCCATCCCAGGAAAGGAGCAGTGGAGAGGTCCTCCAACCAGATTAGAGTGGCTGCAGGGGAAGCAGCCAATCAGGGCCCAGGAGGGCCATATAAAAGGAACTGCAGAACAGCCCACAAGGCAGTTGCTGCTTGGATCTGAAGAAGAAAGGTTTGTGGGCCTGGCTGCCTGGAAGAGCAGCAGGGCCATGGACAGCTCAGTGTGGGCAGTGACCAGGGGAGTGAGAGGCACCTGGCTGGCTGCAGGGACTGAGCCCGGGAAGGGCCACAGGAAGATAGTGTCTCCAGGGAGGAAGCTCTGGGGATACGGCCCCATACAGGGCTGGACTGATTTGAAGACTGTGGACACACCCGCAAGGGGGTGCTCACGGGAGATGGGTGCCGACCCCGTTACAGACGCAAACCTATGTTGAAGGAGCAGTAACATCTGCTGTGGTGATTTGGGGAAGTTTACCTGGAGTGAGGGGTCTTGAAAGTTCAACTTGGTTTTGCCCAAAAATCCAAAAAGCTCTCTTCAGTTTTATTTTTCAAAGAAAACAATTAATGAATTAAAGCAAAGAAAGGCCCCATGCAGGCGTGGCAAATAATTTATAAAAGGAAAGTCTGCCTTATACGGGCTGTTAGATTGCAGATTAAATTTAAAACTGAAAGAATATTACACATCCCATAAGGTAAACAGGGTGTAAAAATAGCCTAGACATTGTCCCTTTAGAACCCCGCTGCTCTCCCTTAGTCTGTCTCTTGTTAGACCTATTTGTTTCTGTCAAAGGTAATTTCCTATTGTGGCATTAATGCAGGAAACTAACACCTCACATCTCCTTATGGTTAAAAAGGGCCTGATCCAAAGCCTATTGAAGTCAATGGGAGACTTTCCATTAACTTCAATGAGCTTTGGATCAGGCCCGTAATGACCAGTTTGGGCCATTGTGGTAAAACATTTCTTCCCCATCATCAGTTTTGGATTAATTTGTAACTGGGATTTGCCTTATTAATATGAGATAGGGCCCAGTGCTGCGAGGGGCTGAGCATGCTGCATTCTTACTCATTCTAATGAATGAAAGCTGAAGCAACTCAGCATTTCACAGAAGGCTCTTAGCACCTTGTTGGATTGGGCCCACGCTCTGCACTTCCATTGCACCAGAGGGGGGAGGGATAGCTCAGTGGTTTGAGCATTGGCCTGCTGAACCCAGGGTTCAGTGCTTGAGGGGGCCACTTAGGGATCTGGGGCAAAATCAGTACTTGGTCCTGCTAGTGAAGGCAGGGGGCTGGACTTGATGACCTTCCAGGGTCCCTTCCAGTTCTATGAGATGGGTATATCTCCATATATATATATATGTATCCCTATGACAGTTTCAAAACACTTTACAAACAGTAAGTAATTAATCCTCCTATCATCCGATCAGCGTAAGGCAGGAAAATATTATCCCCACTTGACAGATGGTGAAACTGAGATAAAGGAAGGTTAAGTGATTTGCCCAAGGGAGTCTGAGGTAGAGCCAGGAGTAGAATTCTGATGAAGTAAGAGAGACAGTGTGGAGAATCCTAAAAACCTAACTGTCTTTGACTTCAGTATTATATAGCTGAAATGTGATAAGGGGTTGATTTCCAAGAAATGAGCAGCACATTTTTAAAAACAAGTCTGACAAATCTTTTCAACATAAGAACCTTTTCTAGCTTTGACCTCCTCCAATGGAATGCACTGCATAGAGTGCTGTGCTAATGATTATTATATGAGGAAAGCCAGATGTGTGCTGAAACAGTATAAACCAGGCTAGTCAAGCCTTCCAGTTGTCTGGAACCAAGTCATTTCCCTCTGCATTTATTGGAAATTCCTTGATTATTCAGACTTCAGTGCTGCCATTCACTACATTTGGATTATCAAGGTTGATATCAGGGATGGGGAACCTTTTTTCTATCAGGGGCCATTGACCCACATGAAAAATCAGTTGTGGGCCACACAGCCCTGCAAGGGGGGGAGGGTGCAGTGGCTCGAGACTTCCCCTAGGCTCGGGCGTGGGGCCAGAAATGAGGGATTCAAGGTGCAGGAGTGGGCTTCGGGCTAGGGTTGGGGGGAGGGGGGAGGGCTCTGGCTGGGGTTTTGGGCTCCGGGCTGGGGCTAAGTGATTTGGAATGCGGGAGTGGGCTCCGGGCTGGGGCAGGGGGTTGGGGTGCGGGAAGAGGTTCGGGGTGTGGGCTTTGGGAAGGAGTTTGGGTGCAGGAGAGGGCTCGGGGTTGGGGTGCAGGTGAGGGCTCTGGGGTGGGGCAAGGGATGAGGGGTTTGGGGTGTAGGAGGGGGCTCTGGGCTGGGATGGGGGGGCATGTGAGGGCTCTGGCTGGGGGTGCAGGCTCTGAAGTGGGGCTGGAGATAAGAGGTTTGGGGTGTAGGAGGAGGCTCCGGGCTGGGGCAGAGAGTTTGGGGTGCGGTCTCCGGCTGGGCAGCACTCAGGGCCGGCTCTAACTTTTTTGCCACCCCAGGCAAAAAAGAAGAGCACCGCCCCGCCGTAACACGCCCCCAGCGCCGCGTTGCGCCGGGCCGGCCAAACCCCCACCCGAGCGCCGGGCCGGCCAAACCCCCACCCGAGCGCCGGGCCGCTCAAACCCCCGGAGCGCCGAGCGCCGCACCGGGCTGCCCAAACCCCCGGAGCGCCAGGCCGCTCAACCCTCCGCCCCCCCCGAGCGCCGTGCCGGGCCACCCAAACCCCCGAGCACCGCGACGGGCTGCCCAAACCCCCGCTCCCTCGCCCCCACCAAGCGCTGAGCCGCCGAAGCCCCCGCCTCTCCCCCAACGCCGCCGAAACACCCCCCACGCTGCCCGGCCGAAACAAAAAAACCAACAACAACAAAACCCTTGAGCGCCGGCCCGCCGAACAAAAAAACAAAAACAAAACTACCGCGAGCAGCCCCCGCCACCCCAACATTGGCTACCCCTTCTAAGGTGCCGCCCCAAGCATGTGCTTGGTCGGCTGGTGCCTGGAGCCGGCCCTGGCGGCACTTGCCTCAGGCAGCTTCCGGTCAGCAGCGCACCGGGGCTAAGGCAGGCTCCCTGCCTGCCCTGGCTCTGCACTGCTCCCGGAAGCGGCCGGCATGTCCGACCCCTAGGGAGAGGCACGGCCAGGCGGCTCTACATGGTGCGCGCTGCCCATGCCTGGGGGTGCCATGGTTCCCAGCCAATGGGAGCTGTGGAGCTGGCGCTGGGGATAGCTCGAAGCTTCCCTGAGCACCCCTGCTCCTAGGGGCCGCAGGGGCATGCCAGTTGCTTCCGGGAGCTGTGCGGAGCCGACTGGACTTTTAACGGCCTGGCAACCCTAGTTTCCTCCCCACAGCGAGGCAAGCCAGCACTCGCAGCTCCAGCCCTGCAGGACTGGAGGGAGAAGGGGGGAGGAGCACCAAGGCTCGGGGCTTCCAGCCAGCAGCATGGAGACTTGCCACAGGTCAGATGAAATGAAGCGGCAGGCTGGATCTGGCCCGCAGGCCGTAGATTCCCCACCCCTGGTTTATATTGTGTATATGTTTGGGGGTTGATATTTTATAAAAGTGAGCAAAATGTGTTTGCAACTGCATGACTAGTTTGCTTGTGTAAATTATTGTGATTATATGTGCAAACCAGCCAATTACACACTTACATGGCAATAGTTAACCAATTTGCACATTGAGCTGTGGAGATTGTGCATGAAAATTAGATACACAAGCATTTTCACATATAATTGTGCACCCAACTTCTAAAAAGCTCATCTCCTTAATGGGCAGTGCATATTTAGAACACACTGTGCATTCAGGTCACCTGAGATAAAGCTATAGTATTTATATCCAGAGATAGTGATTTTAGATGCTGAAGTTGAAATATAAGGTAGCTATTTATAAATCACGTATAACAGTGCTTCTATCATTCTTCCTCTATAGGTCTCCAGTTGCTTTCAGAGAGGGAGTAAACATTATTATCCCCATTTTATGGACAGGAAACCAAGGCACAGAGAGATTGTGACTGGGACAAGGCTTATAGCAAGTCAGTGGCAGAGTTTGGAATAGAGGTCCGAATCTGCCGACACATAGCCCGCACTCAGTCCCCTAGACTATGACTAGCACCAGGATCCCACTGGTATGTGTTTCAAATACACTAATATCATAAAGCCCTTTGAAGCACTGTAGCTATTCACTAACAAAAGCCAGGGGAACCTCTTTTCTTTTATTTACAGTGTAGATTGGTCTAAGCTACAAAGTTTGGACCCCAGCTACTTGAAATCTGGGAAGATTCTGGATCTCTGTTTATTAATATGAAATGATTTTGTTACTGCAAGGATAAAACAGCTTGCTTTGGTGTCTAGGGAAATTTCCTTCCACCTTGCAGTTAAGTCCAGCAATACATGATAACCAGGGTACCTGACTGGCAGTGTGCTCTGCTTTCATAATTTGGGTCTCTCTCTTCCCCTGGACTCTCCATTGCCACCAGCTTGTCCTCAGCCCTGGCAATATCTAGTCATGAGGATGGTGGCAACATAGATGCAGGCCTAAGACTTTCTTTTGGCGCCGTCTTCCTGGTCTGCCACCATATAAGTTCATTTTGCAGACACTCATTGTCTGCATTCTGTGTTCAGTGTAAAGAGTCTGCTTCCTAAAATTGCTTCTCTGGCTCAGCTAATGCTGTACAGTGAGGGCTGCAGCTCTTATTAATGCTCTTGACCCCATTTCTATCCCTTGCCAATGGTTCACTTTCAGTTCTGTTCTTCTCACCCCCACTTAATACCACCCTCTAGATCCTATTCACATAGATATTTATTTATACAGTCTCCCCAGAGTAAGTGTCTGTGTTGGGTAGCCTGTAGCCTTCATAATCTGATTAGTGTAGGCATTCATTGATCAGTGGACAAGCAGATTAGAGTCACCTGAAAGCCTGTCAGTCTCTGCTGTAACCATTTTATCACAGCAGTAAAGGGATATGCTTTCTGGAAAACGACTTGGTTTTGTTCCTGCCACTGTGTGAGTGGGGCCACAATACGTAATTTAGTGGATGACAAGCTTTCAGGTAGGAGACTTTTCCCTCTGTATTTGCTTAGTAGGTTTTCTTTTTACACCTTAGAGTGACCTCTCTTGGACAATAATCTTTAAATGAGGTTATCACTGATTATTCCGTAATCAGCCTCTTTGAAGCCTAAGTGAAATCCTGTATTTTTGTGTCATAGAAATATATATTTCTGCTCGAGGTTCATGAAGTATAATGTTCTACTTGTATAATGTTGACATTGGTTACAGCTGTGCAGAGCTGCAACTTTATCTGAAAGCATTATTGTCTAATGTGGTGTAACTGGTAGAGGACAATAAAAGATTTTTAAGAATATACAAGTCAGTCTTGTTACTCATTAAAAAGTTATACTGAGTTATTGATCTAGAAAACCTCCTTGGCTACCTGAGCAATGGATCACAGGACTAGCTTTGAAAGGACATATTTTTGTTGCCCTAGAAATGCAGTGAAATGTCAGAGGGAAGCCATAATGATCAGAACTAATGTAGTCAACTTATTTTAGCAGTGTCTTAGTGTTAATATTCCAGCCCTCTGTTTATATGTTTCGCTTACAACTGCAAGCCTTGTAGGATTAAGCTTCCTTTTAAACAAATTTCCCTTCTCTTGACACCCAAGGCCCAAACATGGAACACAAAATGCAGGCTAAAAATCAAAAATTAGGGACAAAAGTGAAACACGTGAGCAAGTTTTAAATTATGTAAGACTCAGTCCATCAGCATGAGTGACATTTTCTAAAGACAGTTTAATGAGAGAAACCATTTCCAGGAAAAATGGAACTAAATTTGCATGGAAATGAGGGATGTCTGTGTACAGAAGGAACAAAAGCTAAAAAGTATGAATTACATGAATATTTCTTGTAAAAGAAAAAGTTGAGCTACGTACAATCAGTGTCTAGTTGATTTAAAAACCCATCTAAATCGGATGGTACTCTCGCCATATAAGGTGGTCAAATGCTGTGATATTAGAGACAAGGTGTGTAAGGTAATATCTTTTATTGGACAACTTCTGTTGGTGAGAGAGACAAGCTTACACAGAGCTCTTCCTCAGGTCTGGGAAAGGTACTCAGAATGTCAGGTTTCAGAGTAGCAGCCGTGTTAGTCTGTATCCGCAAAAAGAACAGGAGTACTTGTGGCACCTTAGAGACTAACAAATTTATTAGAGCATAAGCTTTCATGGGCTACAACCCACTTCTTCGGATGCACATAGAGTGAAACATATATTGAGGAGATATATATATACACACATACAGAGAGCATGAACAGGTGGGAGTTGTCTTACCAACTCTGAGAGGCCAATTAAGTAAGAGAAAAAAAACTTTTGAAGTGATAATCAAGATAGCTCAGTACAGACAGTTTGATAAGAAGCAAGTGTGAAAATACTTACAAGGGGAGATAGATTCAATGTTTGTAATGGCTCAGCCATTCCCAGTCTTTATTTAATCCTGAGTTGATTGTGTCTAGTTTGCATATCAATTCCAGCTCAGCAGTCTCTCGTTGGAGTCTGTTTTTGAAGTTTTTCTGTTTTAAGATAGCCACCCGCAGGTCTGTCATAGAATGGCCAGACAGGTTAAAGTGTTCTCCCACTGGTTTTTGAGTATTATGATTCCTGATGTCAGATTTGTGTCCATTAATTCTTTTGCGTAGAGACTGTCCGGTTTGGCCAATGTACATGGCAGAGGGGCATTGCTGGCACATGATGGCATATATCACATTGGTAGATGTGCAGGTGAACGAGCCCCTGATGGTATGGCTGATGTGATTAGGCCCTATGATAATGTCACTTGAATAGATATGTGGACAGAGTTGGCATCGGGCTTTGTTACAAGGATAGGTTCCTGGGTCAGTGTTTTTGTTCAGTGATGTGTGGTTGCTGGTGAGTATTTGCTTTAGGTTGGGGGGTTGTCTGTAAGCGAGGACAGGTCTGTCTCCCAAGATCTGTGAGAGTAAAGGATCATCTTTCAGGATAGGTTGTAGATCTCTGATGATGCGCTGGAGAGGTTTTAGTTGGGGGCTGAAGGTGACAGCTAGTGGTGTTCTGTTATTTTCTTTGTTGGCCCTGTCTTGTAGGAGGTGACTTCTGGGTACTCGTCTGGCTCTGTCAATCTGTCAATTCAGAATGTCACTGAATCACAGTCAACTTAGGAACAATCCTGCATTGGCAGGGAGATGGACTGAGTGATCAAATAGGCCTTTTCCTCTCTGACTTCCAGCCTCACAGAAGTGTCACATCCTTTTGTCAAACATTCTATGTTGAACAAAATGCAACCACCAAAATATGTTAAAAAACAATGTTGATAAAATATGTATAAACTAGTTTTAAAAACAAGGTCACACTGTGATCCTAAAAAAGTTTCCTAAAGTAGCAGATGTGGATTAGTTAACCGGTTATAAATCAAAAAGTCATTCTGATAAAACCATCTCTGTGAAATGAGCCTGATTTTATAAAGCTCTTCAGAAAGTATTGTTATGCATATGGATTCAGAACAGGTGTGATATGGGTTGTCAGGAAGACCTTGGCAGAAGAAATCAATAGGAGCTGCAGCTGTTCAGCCCCCTTGGTAAATTAGACCCTAAGTACCTGAGAATGGGATGCAATATGTATTTTATAGAAGTAAAATGGGCTTGGATTTTAACTCTAACCCTCATAATTGTACAAACTAATTTAATGCTTGTTGAGATTCTAGCTGAAGTTATGAATTCACCCTTCCTGTGATATACACACTGGAAGGTACTTTCAATCTAACTGTATTGAACTTCACATCCACAAGCAAATGGCTTTCCAGACCAGCCTTTGGTTATTATATACTCATGCGACAGCCCTGTTGCCTCTGTATATGTGAGTGAATGGGAAAGAGAAAACCAATCACATGCTTCAGTCCCCTGCATGGCATCCGTCCTGGTTCCCATTGCTTGAGGCACTCATGAGACCGACTTTGACATCTACAAGCTCTGCCAAACAATTACATAACAGTTAAAATCATTAGGTGAGAAATTACATAATGGTTAAAATAGTTAGCTGAGCATTGGTAGCCCAGTGGGTTAATGTATTAACTAGGGCTGTAGATTAATCGCAGTTAACTCATGCGATTAACGCAAAATTAATTGCGATTAATCGCACTGTTAATAAAATACCAATTGAAATTTATTAAATATTTTGGATTTTTTCTACATTTTCAAATATATTGATTTCTATTACAACATAGAATACAAAGTGTACAGCGCTCACTTATTATTTTTGATTACAAATATTTGCACTGTAAAAAATAATAAAAGAAATAGTATTTTTCAATTCACCTCATACAAGTACTGTAGTGCAGCTGTTCTCAAACTGTGGGGCAGTGAAGTTTGGGTGGGCTCAGACTTCGGCCCCCCTCCTGGGGTCGTGAAGTAATTTTTGTTGTCAGAAGGGGATCGCGGTGCAATGAAGTTTGAGAACCCCTGCTGTAGTGCAATCTCTTTATTGTGAAAGTGTAACTTACAAATGTAGACTCTTTTTGTTACATAACTGCACTCAAAAACAAAACAATGAAAAACGTTAGAGCCTACAAGTCCACTCAGTTCTAATTCTTGTTCAGCCAATCACTTGTAAAAGTTTGTTTACATTTATGGGAAATACTGCTGCCTACTCCATATTTACAGTGTCACCTGAAAGTGAGAACAGGTGTTCACATGACACTTTTGTAGCCGGCGTTGCAAGGTATTTACGTGCCAGATATGCTAAACATTGGTATGCCACTTCATGCTTAGGCCACCTTTCCAGAGGACATGCATCCATGCTGATGATGCTCGTTAATAAAATGTGTTAAATTAGTAACTGAACTCCTTGGAGGAGAATTGTATGTCTCCTGCTGTTTTACTCTCATTCTGCCATATATTTCATGTTATAGCAGTCTCGGATGATGACCCAGCACATGTTGTTCGTATTAAGAACACTTTCACTGCAGATCTGACAAAATGCAAAGAAGGTACTGTGTCAGGTTGCCTCCCTTTAATATGCCACCTGATGTGCTGAGATACCACTGAGCCTGCCTGTTCTGCCAGCCTGGGCACCCTATGACCCTGTCTTGCTGAGCCAGTCATTTAAGTCTCTTCCAGCGCACACACAGGCAGGGTCACACCCAACTGCAGAACGACAGACACTGAGATCAGCTCTGGGAAGACTCAGCTTAAGGGACTTGCCCCAGCACTCAGGTATCCACCTCCCTTGGAACTTAGACCCAAAGGTATATTATGAAATCCGCCTCCTTCTTCAATGTGGAGGAAGGTATGAACAGCTTCTTACCCCTCCTCCCCATTATGAATTGTACAAAAGGGTTTATATTATAAACAAGAAATAAGTTTAACAACTACAAAAGGTGAATTTTAAGTGGTTAAAGAGATAGCAAACAGAACAAAGCAGATTACTAAGCAAATAAAACCAAACACGTAAACTAAGCTTGTTTCACTAAAGAAACTGGTTACAAATAGTAATTTCTCACCCTGAATATTGAATTTAGGCAGGATTCAGAGTTTCTGTAGTTCAGAGTTCCAGTTATTTTTCTTACAGACTGGACCCCTGTCTTTCCCTTCAGGTTGGTTTCTTTGTCCCTTCAGATACTTTCAGCAGTCTGTCTTTCTTGGGTAGGCAAAAGAGGAGAGTCCCCTTTCCCTTCCTCCCCACCCTTAAATAAGATTTACATAAGGCAGGAATCCTTTGTTTCACAAACTTGATGTGCCCCCCTCCCTTCCCTTTTAGTTGAAAGTTACAAGAGGTCCAAGATAATGTTTAATATCAGGTGACAAGACCACCTGACCTAGTAGTGTCACAGTTAGGTCCCAGGATGCCTCCCAGGAGGGAGAGAGATTAGTTTCTTCACAGTCTTGTTGTTTCTTCCTAATGGCCCATCAAATCTGATGGCCTGTTGTCTTGTGGGTGTCTTCCCAATACACACCCAGTTGTAATTGTTACACAGTCCCTATTCCTAACTACAGAAATGAGACATGCGTACAAATTGGATAATCACATTCGCTAAATCATAACCTTTCCAATGATATCTTACATGAGCCATCTTGCATAAAGTACATCTCAGTTATGTCATATCCATATCATAAGCATATTTTCATAAAGAATATGGAGTATAATGTCACAGGTACCAATGTGAGATTTCTAAAGATAGCTACAGCACTCGAGCCAAGTTTTATGAATCTGAAGTGCCTTCCAAAATCTGAGAGGGACGAAGTGTGGAGCATGCTTTCAAAAGTCTTAAAAGAGCAAGACTCTGATGCAGAAACTACAGAACCCAAAGCACCAAAAAAGAAAATCAACCTTCTGCCGGTGGCATCTGACTCAGTTGATGAAAATGAACATGCGTCAGTCCGCGCTGCTTTGGATTGTTACTGAGCAGAACCCGTTGTCCGCATGGATGTATGTCCTCTGGAAAGGTGGTTGAAGCATGAAGGGATACACGAATCTTTAGCACATCTGGCACATAAATATCTTGCACCGCTGGTTACAATGATGCCATGTGAATGCCTGTTCTTATTTTCAGGGGACGTAAACAAGAAGAGGGTAGCATTATCTCCTGCAAATGTAAACAAACTTGTTTGTCTGAACAAGAAGTAGGACTGAATGGACGTGTTAGCTCTAAAGTTTTACATTGTTTTGTTTTTGAATGCAGTTATTTTTTTTATATATTCTACGTTTGTAAGTTCAACTTTCATGATAAAGAGATTGCATGACAGTACTTGTATTAGGTGAATTGAAAAATATTATTTCTTTTGTTTTTTTACAGCGCAAATGTTTAATAAAAATATAAAGTGAGCACTGCACACTCTGTATTCTGTGTTATAATTGAAATCAATATATTGGAAAATGTAGAAAACATCCAAAAATATTTAAATGGTAATCTATTATTAACAGTGTGATTAATCATGCGAATAATCACAATTAATGTTTTTAATCGCTTGACAGCCCTAGTTGCTACATACTGCCTTCCTTGTATATTAAACAGGTCCCTGAGGTGAACTGAGAGCCAAAGGGATAGTTTTGAGGCTAGGGTAATGTGCATATGCTGCTTTGCATCTATGAGGAGCTTTCTGTACATACTGATATCTAAAGAATGAAGGCCTGGGGAGTCCATAGAGAGAGAGAGTGTCAGGGGACAGTATAAGAAGGTGTAAGTGAGGATATCTGCAGAAATGGCACTAAACCAGTGGTGGGTATGAGCAAAGTTGCTGGGGTGAGAGGAAAAGAAAGTTCAGGGTCAATGATTGCATCAAGTTTATGGACAGAGGAGGTCAATGGGAGATTTGAATTTAGGGAAACTGAGGAGATGGAGGGTCACGTGAGGATGCTTCTCTTGACCAAGACTTCTGTCTTTAGCTAGTTGACTAAAGGGGAAAGGCTCTGAAAGTGATACATGCATCAGACAGATTGTGGGGGTAAATATGGAGCGGAGACCACTAATGGGGTGTGCTTTGAAGGCATCCCTCAGCAGTGGACAGCCAGTAAAGAAATCTTAACACAATCCAAAAGGTCACTTTTGAGGTTCAGAGCTGAAATGCTGCATTTCTGACTGACTAAGTCTCTGAACGTTCACATCCACAATGCTGCTATCTTGCAAATGTTTTAGGAGCTCTGGAAAACTGCTAATTGAATTCCTACAACAACAACGCACCAACTGTTTGGGCCCTAGAGATGGTCTCTGCTATCCAGTCAAGACCTAGAACATCATGTTCCATTGGAGTAGGGTCAGATCAGGCCAAAGATGATAGGCAGAGCTCTCCTCCCTGCTCAGCAAGAATGTATAGTTAAGGGACCACACAAGGCTGTGGTGTAAAGTCTTTGGTCCCATTCAGCAAAGCACCTAAGCATGTGCTTCAGTCAATTCTTAATCAGGAAAGCCCTTATGCACATGATTCAGTAGCTTGCTGAACCAAGGTCTTCATCAGTAGAAGTTGGGAATGATCAAAGTTACTCATGGTGACACCGCCAACGGTGTGTTAGGCAGGTCATCTCAGCCTTCTGTACCACACTATCATTCTATATATGCCACAAGTGTTACAGAAACGCTATATTTTATGAGTGTATAGAAAGGTTTGTATCCCCCATTCTCCACTATGGCTAATTTTTGTGTCCCTCCACTTGTCATGCTAGGTGTCTGAATTACCATGAGACCAGCTGCACAGATCTCAAAGGGAGCTATATAATTCTTTAAAATTGAGCTCAAAGAGCTTTTCTATACATACAAATGTAGTGATTTAAAGTATGTTATTTCAGGAATTTCCAGGGCTGGAAGCGAGTTCCTGGTTTCACTGAGGTGCTATGAATTTCTCATTTTCCAGTAGTCAAATGCAACCCCCATTTTTAGCCCTGCAGCACTGCGAGATATCTGAGTGAAACTTGTGACATTTTTATGTATAGAAAAGTTGGTACTGGTACATGACTGAAAATTGTGTGACTCCATTTAACTCTGCAGACCTGTCACACAGCCAGTTTCCCCCTCAATTTGTGCAAGTCACATCACCTATCTGTGCCTCAGTTTCCCCATCTGCAAAATTAGGATCATGACAATGACCTCCTTTGTAAAGTGCTTTGAGATCTGCGGGTGAACAGCACTATATATGCATTAGGTATCTCCATACCGAATCTGATCAGAGATTGAATCAAGGGGCACTTTGTGAATTGAAATAGAAAAACAGGATTGTACTAGTTCATTTGGATATGCCAAACAAAGGCACAAACCTACTATTAGTAGAAACCTGTATCCTTAACTAGTTGCTTCAGGATGAAATTCACCCCACCCACCCAAAACCTGAGTGTTTGGACTCTGTGCAGATGGTGTGCATTGAGGTTGGCCAGGAGTAATGGACACAACCCCTTTCTACCACACTTGTGCAAAGTTCTGAGGCCACTGGATTGCTGTAAGCATGGATCTGTAGCCAGCCCCAGAGCTGAGTGCAGTAAACATTTAAGGGAGTCAGCCACGTGCAATTATTCAGGTAGCAGAATACCAAATCCGCACAGCCCCTATGCTTGGCTTAAGTAATGCTAAGCATCTTATGCTGCCCTCCACACCTTGGACACATTTTGCCCATAGGGTGGAAGAAACACTACAGCATCTCCAAAAATATTTATAAGACATGTACTGGCTACTGCTGTCTAATTGCACAAGTATATTTTTTCCACGCATTCAGTAATTTAAATATTTTACCATCTATTTATTACCATTCTTTGAGGATCTTATTGTTTTACAAACATTAAGCTTAATACTTCTCTGAGGGCAGTATTTATCCATTTTACAGTTGGAGAAATGTAAGGCAGAGAGAGGTTAAGGGACTTACTGTAGGTCAACAGTGGGTGAAAGTGGCAGAGGTAGGGAATAAAGCCTAGAAAGCTTGTACAGTTGTATTTTATGGGAAGTATTTCCATGTAGCTTCAAGCTAACCAGACATTCCTCTAATTTGCAGTTGCATTGAAGATCATAGAATGAGTGGCATGTTACCCACTCTTTGCATGGATAACCTTGGATCTTGGTTTGTTCTTAGACCTATTCAGTTTTCAAATTAAGAACCAATTGACTGTAAGCAAGGTCACAATAATTCAACGTTCTCTTTACAGAACATGCCAAATAAGTCAACAATCCAACTAGTCTGGCGTCACATCTCTGATGGTGGCTAACCTAGACGTTGTGGATTAAAAAGTAAAACTTCTATACTGTACCTGGAGAATTTTTTTTCTTGAGCCCAACTGATATCCTGAAACATGAGGGTTATTAGCTCATGTAATTTTGTCTTTGTTTAACTCCAAACACTGTATTTTAAGTTATTCTTAAAAGTTATTCTTGTCTTGATATTCGGTGATAGTAAATATCACAGATTGTAGTAAAATTAAAATATGTCACCTCAGCTAGCAGGTCCATTCTGTTCTGTCCATACGTATAGTTCCCACTGTTACTAGTGGGAGAAGTGTGCCTAAATCTCCACACCAAGACTAAACACTTTTTAAATAGCCAAATTCTGCCATCAGTTACACCTATGTAAATGCTGTATCTTAAACTGAGGTGGCATAGGTGGTAACAGAGCAAAAAGTCTGCCCCAAAGAGCTGATATTTAAATCTGGCACTCCATTAATATATGGAGATATATACCTAGCTCATAGAGCTGGAAGGGACCTTGAATGGTCATCAAGTCCAGTCCCCTGCCTTCACGAGCAGGATCAGTTTTTTTGCCCCAGATCCCTAAATGGCCCCCTCAAGGATTGAACTCACAACCCTGGGTTTAGTAGGCCAATGCTCAAAGCACTGAGCTATCCCTCCCCCTGTTGACTGCAGGCATAAGTGATGGGAGTTGGGTGTCTAAAGGAAACTGTCATGTCACTAGATCTTTAACTGCTATTGCATGCATGTGCAACATAGTGACAAGCCGAGGCTTCTTTAAAAGCAAAATTGGCCTTAAGTGCCCTAAGCACATAGAGATTTGATTATTTCTTGTGGTGATTTTAACCAAATTTGCAAGTTGTGCAAAACTTGCAGAGAATGTGTTGACCACATGAATTTAGGTCTAAGCCAGAAAAACACTTTTAGGAAGAATGAGGGACAAATTAGATGAATGTCAACCCATACCAATTTTCTATGTAATCAGCCCTCTTTTTTTATTAAGTTGACAGCTCTGTTAATCTGCGACTTGCCAGCAGCTGGTGATATTTACATTGGAAATGCACAGGAAGGTGGAACTCCTTTCTAAGTGTGTAATTCCAGCTGATAGCTGGGGAGGCTGCTACAGAACTTTAACTGTACATATGTGTGTGAATCTCTGTGTCGGAGAGACGTTAGTGGAAACTGCAGCTTCGTTGTCTGAGTTTGCTCACAAGGAGGGATCTCTGGAGTTAAGTCTTCTCTTCAGCTCAGTTGATTTATTAGCCTTTGAGCCAAAACAATATTTAAACACCATAAATGGTAAACGCTGCTCAGAGAGTCCCTATGCAGGGGTCAGGCTAGGCATTATTTGGCTGCTTTACCATATGACTCTGGCAAACAGATTCCTCTGGTATAATTAAGTCTTTTATAAGACTAAACAGTAGGTTTGCAGCATTCTGAGTACAAGGCAGCAAACACTTCATTCTTTGCATATCCTTGACCGTAACTGGCTACAGTCTGATCCTGTGACAAACTGAGCATCCTGCAGTTGCAGTGATTTCGGGGGGGGTTGATAGCTCTCTGCTCCTCACAAGGAAGTGGCCCTATGTGTGTACTTTTATACCCACTTAGAGTATTGAGAATAGAAGAAATGTTTGTCACCACTGAACACTAAGAATATTAATAGTATTCATCAGAGTAGGTGTTTTTATAGACAGTAAAGAATTGGCACAGCAGCTATAGAGAGGTGAATTACATAGCGTTGATTATTTATGCCCACAAGCAAATGAGGACAGAATAGAAATTGTATACCAGTGCATCAAAGGCCATGCATCTCTTTCCTGTCCTTTTCCAAAAATGCTAGGACCCTGCCTCTCTCGTAGGAAGTCAGAAGCATTTGAACTTTGTCTCTTATCTCTCTGGATTTAATGCACTTGCTGGCAGTTCTTTTAATAAACAAAGAATTGGATGCCCATTTAAGTGTTTTTTTTCTAATCAAAAGTGAATCATTATGGGAGAGGAAACACTGTGGGAAAATCCTATATTACTCCTGCTTGGTATAAGATACATGTGGGTGTATAATGTAGCCTTTAAATGCCTCCCTTTCTATTTCTAGTCTTCCAGGCCAAGGACTGTGCTCTTTGGACTGATAATTATGGAATCTATTTGTTTTCCCTCTGGGCTCTGCATCCTATTACTCTGTTTCCCAAGGATCTTAAGTTTTACAACCAGAAGGAAGAGATAAATGCAGGAGTTGTATGATTATTATTTTAAAAATTGTTTTTTATATATATATATATATATATATTATATATATCCACCACAGTTCATAAAGGATTGATCCAAAGCCCACTGAAATCATAGGGAGTCTTTCTATTGAATTCAGTGAGCTTCAGATCAAAACTGGTTTTAAGATATCAGCAAGAATTATTAAGCTCTGTGCATAGGAGGAAAATCAGTACTTTTAGACTAGGAATTTCAATGGAGCCTAAGGGAGTTCACCACCAAAATCCCATTGATAATCAATAGTCTTTTTGAAAATCCCAGGCTTAATTCAAGGGATAGCATAGACTATACTGTCCTGCATTATTTGGCCTCCTGTATGAAGCAAACAGCTGTTGTTAAACTGGTGCCTATTTTTATAAATTACAGTAATATATCCCAGCTGTTAGACTATTACATTTTTTAAAAACGGATTTATGAAATTTGCCTTAATGCTTCATCAGACCATTTAACCATCTGTTTAACCATCTTGATTGCTAGCACTTGGGATGGATTGTAAAGACATAATTCAGTAGAGCTGAGTGCAGCAACTATGCTGAAATTCATTTAAAAAAAAAAAACATCCCACAGTTCAATAGGTTATTTTTGTCATCACGACAATTTTCTCATGTGATAGATTTAGTTTAAGAGTAAAAAGCCAGAAGCTAAGGCTGATAAAGCAACAGAACAGTGAATCAGAAAAAATGGAAGAGAGAAGTCAAAAGGATGTAGTTTGTTGTAGTTCTTAACACCAGCCTAGGTTGAGGTTACTGCATTTCACATTTGGTGCATCAAGGCCAGGAGTGCAGGCAGAGATGAGGATAAAGGGCCTTCATCCAAAACCTCAAACCAACCTGTGTTGAGGTCCCAGATTTTTCAATTAACTCTTTTCCCATTTGACTGCCTTTCTACCTCTGGCACCAGAAATGCCCCAAAAATGTCATAGGAGAAGTTGTTTCTGCCAGAAGTTTAGTGAGACACTGCTCTCATCAGATTTCCAGACTGATTTCTGAAAAGGAAGCAGTTCAGAGAAGCATCTGAACTCTGGGGTTAATATGGCAGAAAGGGCTTGGGGGCAGGGGTGTGTGTGAGAGAAATCCCAAGCCACCCCAAGACCTGCCTCTTGTTGTATAGGATGTGCTGTCAACCCTTTGTTCTTGAGTATTATGTTTCTCTTGTCCCATCCCCGCCCCCACCCTCCTCTTATACAAGTGTTTGGAAAGTCACTAGTTAAATTCCCAGTGCCATGTGTGTGTGGTTAGTTGGTGACTGGTGGTGGTTTTGAGTGGGTGTGGTCTGCATTTGTGGGTTGTTAAATCCTGAGGTTTCTCCAAGGACCCATTGCAAGCTGTTGTTCTTTTTCCAAGAGGAAAAAAATCAGTCAAAATACTTAGCTAAATATTTTCAATACGTGGTGGAAACATATAGTGCCTGTCTACTTTCGTCATAAATGGGCATGAGTTATTTATTTAACCTGGAATTATAGAGGCCCTGTTAATGTTTTGTCTTTTTTTCATAAAAACACAAGACATTTTTTTAAGCATAATCTATGCAAGGTGAAATAACGTGTGTGTGAAACTGGAGAAAATAGGTTTTCTTCCAAACTAATTTAGGAAAATACTTGTGCAGCCTTGCTAACAAGTTCTAAGTCCGGAAGTATTATAATGCAGTCTGCAATAGCTTTTTAAGTTACTGTAATGCATTATTGTTTCCAGTGTTGTAGCCATGTTGTTCCCAGGATATTAGAGAGACAAGGTGAGAGAGGTAATATCTTGTATTGGACCAACTTCTGTTGGTGGGAGAGACAAGCTTTCGAGCTTACACAGAGACCTGAAGAAGAGCTGGTCCAATACAAGATATTACCTCACCAACCTTGTATTGCAATATGTGATTTACAAAAGGAGAGCAGGGTAATGATTTAAGGCCTAGATCCTGCAATTTAATACTCCAGCACAAGCATGCCGCATGAGTAAAGCATTCCACTCCAGCACATCACATTGCAAAGTTGGATCCCAGACTGAGAAAGTGTGGCTTTAGACCAAGAGTCGGCGAGACTACAAGAGAACACCCATATTGTCAGAGTCTAGAGTCCATTAGAAGTCACACCTTTGTCAGCATATCCATTCAATTTTCCTAAGCATAATTAAAATCCAGTGTCTTGTGTCCTTTTTAGAGGAGGGGACATTACATGGAATTCATGGTTTCATTTTAAACAGTTGGTGTTTAAAATCCAGAATTTAAGTCTCTATAATATAAGCCATTTTCAAGTTTAGAAATAAATGGCAATTATGATAATCTGCTTTAAAATACCAGTGCATGCAGCACACTGTGTTTGAACAGGAATAGCTTAAAATCAGATTGTTCCCGGTAAGACACATCTTTGGTGGTGGTGGGGTTTAAATCTGTTTTGTTAGTGCTGTGTGTGTTTGAAAAAAGTATGTTCTGGTTTCTTTGTAGTCAATCTCTTCAACCGTTCATTGATTGCACTCTAATTAGATTGTAAGCCGTGGGGCAAGGGCTGTTTTTTGTTCTGTGTTTGTACAACACCTAGTCCTGGTTATGACTAGAGCCCCTAGGCGCTATGGTCATACTACTACTAGGTGTCATAATTTGAATGGTAATACTAGTTATCTTAGCCATGATTGAAAAAATTAGGTTTGTTCAGTCTGAAGAAGAGAATTGTAAGTGGAAGGGGGCATGATAGTCTTCAGTACATTAAAAAGTTGTCATAAAGAGGAGGGTGATAAATTGTTCTCCTTATCCACTGAAGACAGGACAAAAAGTAATGAGTTTAAATTGCAGCAAGGGAGATTTAAGTTAGCCATTAGGAAAAAAAATCCTAAATGTAAGGCTAGTTAAGCACTGGAACAAATTACCTAGGGAGGTTGTAGAATCTCGGTCATTGGAGGTTTTTAAGAACTGGCAAACACCTGCGAGGGATGGTCTAGACAATACTTAGTCTTGCTTCAGTGCAAGGGATTGGACTAGATGGCCTGTCGAGGTCTCTTCCAGTCCTACATTTCTATGATTCTTTGATTGCACTTTTCATTTCCCTTGGAATTCTCACTCAAACAGGTGCAATTAAGGAGCTATTCGAGCACTGTGAGAGTCTCATAAATGCTCACATCCATTGCTACAGAGCTGCCTTCCCTGCCCTAGGTGCACTCTAACAAGCGTGAGCATCAGAAAACAGTGTCATTTCCACTACTGGTCATAAAATATAATGAGAAATTAAGTAGTGGACCATTCAAAGTAAATCTGAAAGGCTTAATACTACATTCTTAAGGAGAAGTTTAAAACAAACCATGTCTGTGTATTGATCCAGACCATGTTTATAAGGATAGGAATGTCTCCCTAGAGGTTATGATATACACAGTGCCTTTCTTTCTGCTCCTGAAGAGACCCTGCTCAGCTTCAGGAATTTTTCCCCCCTATGATATTCAGCCTAATTTTTCATGTCCATAATTTCATTCCATTTCTGCCTTGTCCCACCTTAATAATTCTTCTCCCTCGCTAGTCTTTACATCCTTTTACCCTTTCCCTTCCAGCTCTTTTGTTATTGAGCTAAACATATGTTGTTTAAATACCTTTAAGCTTTCTGTAAGGGTGAAATTCACCTCTGTGTAGAGATTGATACAAGCCTAAGCACTGCTTAAGTTCAACCTAAGCCTTGTTTCTGAGATTTAAGCGGTGCTTCGCTCTCTGCACTTCACCTTAAAGTGTCAGGTACTATAGGTCAGCATTGACCAGTCATGATGGCAGATTGCTATTTAGACCTTGATCCTGCAAGTTACTATACATGGGTAGAGCCGTCCTTCCACACACAGCCCCTGTGAAATCGTCAACACTGCATGTGTGTGGCGGGGTTCATCTGCTTGGAACAACTTGCGAAACTGGAGCCTAAACTTGTAATCACTCTTTGTTATATTTAAGATGTAATTATTTGTAGTGGTTTGCTCTTCACCACCACTGCAGATGTCCTTTAACTTTGATACAGCTTTGTATAAACAGCTGGTTTTATTCCAGTGCATAAAACATGCATTTTTGTGGTGCACATTCGGAGGAGTTAATGCTGCTGACACATTGTTTTTTGAGTTTTGTTTTTGACATATTCCTTCTGCAGTGACTAAACCAGTTTAACGTATTCTGGGCATACTGTGTAGTCTCGTCTCTTGATAACAGAACAGAAATTCACCTGTTTAGATTATACTGAACAAGGGACTCAAACGTTCTAGTAAATGTCCTGGTCAGTCTTAGTGGAGCACTGTTCGTAACAATGCTGTTTCCACCCTTTGTGTTCCTTCTTTTTTAGTTTGCCTGTCCCGTTCCTCCTCTTTGCACTTCTTCCTTCTCTCTGTATTTGTAAAGTGTTATGGATGCTGGGATAAAGGGCATTATTTCTCAGTGTCCTTTTTGGTCTCTACTCTCTCCTATTTCCTGTCCTATTTCTCTCTTCCTCCCCTTCCCGTCCCCATTCTTTTTGTCTCCTTCTCCCCCTTTTAATGGCTGTCCTCCCGCTCCCCGATCGGTATTCCTTTCTGTGTGGTGCTTTGCCAGGCATTAGAAATGTAGCAGAGGAAACTAGCTTGGATTGCACAATGCAGCAGTCCTTTTCCAGCACTTCCTTTCTCTAACATTCTCCATGAGCGAAGAACGAAATACAGGGGGAGCTAACAGACCCTTGTAGCTTGTTACCGGAATTGGGCCTGAACCAAAATCATGACCATTTTACCTACACAATGCCACTTGCACTGCAAATAGGTGCTAGATAAAGGAAGCATGGTGGAAAACGAGGCATTTCAAAAGCTAAGCCCATTAAATTCAGCTGCAGTAGGTCTGAGTTCCCACATTTTCTTACCAAACAAGCTTCAATCTCTTTCTGTCCATCCCTATGGGAAAAACTTCCTGTACCATAAGCCTCTGGGACAAAACCTCATTAGAAAAGGTTCCTCTTAGACAAAAACACTCTTGGGAGAATTAGGGCAAAATCTCTTGGACGGGAACAGACACAAAAGAAGCTGTTCTTGTTTATGGAGGGCCATGAGTGTGTGCTTGTCATTGTACAAGACAAAACAATCTCTACCCTCAGCGAGCTCACAAGATAAATCAAACAGCAAGTGTTCCCAAGTGACTGACAGATATTTGATGGCTTGCTATATTTGGCCACCACCATTACATTGGCTCCATAAATGCCCTTCCTTTGAGCTTTTGAGCAGAAGTACCTACCCTTATCTGATGCATCTGTCAGGATCTAGCCAAATAAGCGGATTTCACACCATATGAATCCCTCCAGACAGACTGTAGTAGGAGTCTCCAGCAATCCTGGATAATTTTTAACTAAAGGAGCTGTAGTTTAGTTATATACCCTAAAGTAAGGATAAACAGGGCTCATCCTTCAGGGCATAAGCTGATTGCCTCAGGGGGCAGGAAGAAATCTTTCCCAGCATTGCACATTTTGCTGAGTGTAATACAGGACGGGGGTGAGGTGGGTTTCCATATTCCACTATGAATTGAGCATTCATGAAAGGAACTGGATTGTCAGCTATAGAGAGAAAGTCCCTGCATAAGGAGAGGTGTATTAAGGAAAATTAGTTCAAACTTCTCCATGCTATCCTGCCAATATACCTGAACTCTGAACTGGGAGGATTGGGGGAGGGAGGTTACTTCAGTCAATACTTTCACTCAGTCTTTGGCCTCTCTTCTGGGGCTGCCATGTTGGTGGTGGGTTTTGGTGACGTGTATACCTGTTCAAGAACTGGACTGAGACCACCCAACTGAAATCACCCTGAGTCAAAGAGCAGCTAATATGCATAGTGAGAGTTCCCAGTAAGAGACCTTTCTGTTTTTCCATTGATTCCACAGAAAAGAAAAGCAGCAAGAAAGTGGAAAGCACACAGTCTGTCCAGACTAACAAGACCTTTGCACCAGTCTTCCTTAAAGGCCTGACTGACCTCAAGGTAATGGATGGAAGCCAAGTAATAATGACTGTGGAAGTATCAGGTAAGTAACCAAGTATCAGCATTATTTAAAAGAAAAACCTTGGATGCTAGACCTACCAAATAATTAAAATGTGCAGTGTTTGCCTTTTATATCTTAGTGAGAGAGACTTTGTAATTAAATATAATGCTTCAAGGAGCCAATTTTAACAAAGCAAGAATCAGGGTCGTCTGGACTGAACCTGAAGGTGGATGAACACTGTCTATTGTTAATGTTCAGATCTGTAGAAGGATCTCTTTATTGTAATAATAAGCAGAATAATATCAACTCCTTGTTGTTGAACTGAAATTAAGTCTTGAAGGGCTCATAATAGCCTGTGCTGTGAACCAGACAAGATTGAACTGCTGTCAGCTGGTGCAAGATTAGTGCTGTAGAAGAGAGATCAGCCGTAGTATGAACTTTGGTAACACAAATCTTTGGCAGCTAACTTTGATCAGAGAGTCTAAAATGTCATTTTATAGCTCACACCTTTATTTTTTTTTATCTCCAAAGAGATGTACTAAAAAATACTCAACATTACCTCCTATCACAGACATCTCCATTGACATCCATGGCTCTTTGAAGATTAAATCATCAAGTATCAGATTAATTCCCTTACTCACACTGAGTAGTACCTTACTATTGAGTAGTCCTATTTATTCCATATGGATGGTGCAAGGGGTAAAGTACTACTCAGTGTGAGTAAGGGTCTCACCTACTTGACCCAGAGTTGAGCTATTAAAAACAAACAAACCCCAACCCTACCACCTTTTGGCTAAGATCTTCCCTATGGAGCAACCAACATCTCATGGAAAACCTTCTACTGGAAATAATTTTGCCTGTTACAATAATTAGAGTAGGTGACTGGGAGACAGCCTTTTGGGCAAAAGTTGTCATTGTACTTTGTGCTCTCACTGGGGACTTCTGCTTTAAGCTAGCATCTGTTTCTTTTGGTGTTCATCTGCTGCTTCAAGTAGATGCAGCTGTGTATTCCACTTAGGATCCAGCACACTGGAGCCAGAGAATTTTGCCTCACAGTACCCATAGGAGACAGTGCTTATGCCTGATGCTCATTACCCCTCCCCTGGCTATATGAGGCAGCACCGCCTCAACCCCCCTCAGTTCCTTCTTACTACCTGTGGCTGGAGTCAGAGCTCTGTGTGGTTCTTAACTTCATAATCCCTCTCTCTATCGTTTAGTGACGTTTCTAGTTGTATGTAGTTAGTACCCTTAGTTTTAGTGTGTGTTAAGATTTATTGTGAATTAGCTTTAGTTAAGTATTTCCCTGGTGATGCCCTCACTGGGGTTTAAACATTGTCTGTTGTGTTGGGGGAGCGACCCCATGTACTATGCTTGCTGTACTTGGGCAAGGACCATGTCAGGGAGCCGTGTTCAATTTGTAAATCATCCACAAAATGGACTCAGGTGGCTAGGGACTTTTGCCGGCCATGCGGCCTGCTTCAGCACCAAGGCCTATATCAGATTGAAGGTTGCCCTCGGGTTCTGAAACGGCTGCTGTTTCGCACTCTGGATCTGGTGCCTCACTGAAGAGATGGAGGAGCTGATCCCACTCATGTGCGCCAAGGAAAAGGTCGCATGAGACCAATTGAGACCACTCTGGGTCTCATGGAGACTCTTCTCCTCCAGAAAGAGCATGGACCATCCCAGTGTTGTTGCCAGTATGCAAGGTGGAGCAGGTCCCTCTCACCACTCCCCAGTACTGTGTAGGGGGTTAGAGACCCTGTACTGTCTACTCCGGTTCCAGCTCTGGAGTGTCCGTTGTCTGGTACGTATAAGGGTGATGTCGGCAGCGGTTGTTTCCACGCTGGTGGCGTATCAGGCTGCAGTGGGCCTCCTCTGCCTTTCTGTCCCGACCTCTGCCTTAGTTCAGAACCTTTCCAGGGCTAACCTAGGTTATAGCCCTGGTGGGTGGGTGGGCCACTGAACTTTTGTGTCTGTTGGCACTGCACCGCAGTGTTTCCCTTCTGTGGTCTATGGAAGTGGGGCAGTGCCAGGCTTTGTGCAAGGGACCGCCTCAGCACCAGGAAACTCCTTGTTACTGTGCTATGCTCAGTGCCACCAATGTTACTGTGGCAGCACTCGCCACCCTCCACTTCATCGCTGTCAGCTACATTGTTACTACTCCTGGCTTCAGGGTTGACGCCACTCCTAGCACCGGAAACGGAGGTGTACTCGGTGCTGGTGGTACCATTTCCACCATTGGAGCCAGTCCCTCCCTTGTTCTGGGTGACGGCGGATGAGTCAAACCAGTTACTTGGACCTTCAGGGCTGGCTCCATCTTTATCCCTGGGAATCCGAGACTCCTTGGCGTTCAGGTTGGGTTCTTCCTCCTCCCACTCTCCATCACCTGGCATACATCGAGGGCTGTTCATGGAGCACCATGGGCACCAGGATTGGCACTCATCTTGTGGTCAGGATGGGGACTCCTGACCCAGCACCTGCTGGCCATCAATGCCCTATTCTTTCCCACAGTGGGATCCATGGAACCCGGAGGACACTCAGTTGAAGAGGTCGCACTCCCTCAGCTTACCCTAAGGTAAGATCACCAGGCAGATCAGTGGCCTGGACCGTTGATCTGCTGCAAGTCCAGGCACCAATTCAGCCTTCCCCTTGCAGAGCCTCCAGAGTTGTCCTGTCCAGGTTCATCAGTCCAGGAACGGGATCCAGCCTGGTGCAGTTAATGGCCTCTTTTTTTGTCCCCAGATGATTTGACAGTGCCTGGCTCTTCCTCTCCTTTAGTGCCAGAGGACTTGAAGGCCAACCAGGACGTTTTGCGGCACATGGCCGCTTCCCTGGGCATTCAGGAGTTCCTGAAGAAGAATACCCATTAGTTGTTGGATATCCTGCAGCCGTCTGCCCCTGGGAGAGTGGTTCTCTCTATTAACTATGTGCTCCTAGATCCTGCAAAGATTGTTTGGAGCACGTCGGCTTTGGTACTCCCTACTGCAAAGAGATTGGAGAAACGCTATTTTGTACCGGTGCAGGGATTTGAGGGCATTTACTCCCATCTGGCCCCAAATTTCCCTGGTTGTAACTGCCATGAATAATAGAACCCGGAAGGGCAGATTTAAGTCCACTTCTAAGGACAAGGAGTAGAAAGATCTTCTCTTCCCTGCAAATGTGGATTGCAAACCAGCAGGCACTGTTGTCCAAATACAATTTTGTGAATTAGACGGCTATGTCTAAGTTTGCAGATCAGTTGCCTGAAGCCCCCAGGGAGAAGTTTCAGGGGTTCATTGCCAAAGGCTGCTAGGTGGCCAAGACATTGCAGTCCACTTTGGATGTCACAGACACGTCGACCAGAGTGATGGCCTCGGCAGGGACCATGAGAAGGGTGTCCTTGCTGGAGAATGTGCGCATTGTTCCCGGCATGCAACAGACTATGGAGGATTTGCCCTTCGACAGCTGAGTGCTTTTTTCAGACAAGATGGACGAGGCTCCACTTCTTCAAGGATTCTAGGGTTACGTTAAGTTTCTGGGGGGTGTATATTCCAGCAGTGCAAAGGCACCACTATGGTGGTCCATAGCAGCAAAAATACTGTCTGCAACACACCTTTGAGCAGCCTGTCCCTTCCCCAAGACAATGGAGCTACCTCAGAAAGGGGCATAGGTCTCAGAAGAGAAAGTATTCAGGTCCGGGGTTTGGCCAGTCAACACACCCCTACCCTCTGATGTCCCCCTCTCCCCCCCCGACCCCGAGCTCCCATTTTGACTCTTTTGTCCAGAGCAATGGTCCAGTCATCGCCTCTGTCCGGGACGGGCTGGCTAGCTATCACAATGCTTGGGGCTTAATTACCACTGAGAGGTGGGTCCTAAGCACTGTCAGATTGGGCTATGCCATCCAGTTTCTCTCCACCCCACCCTCCCTCCCTGTCCCTCTTCAGGGCCTGTTCTCACGAGATACTATGCCTCGAGCAGGTCTGCTCTGAGAGCAGTGGAGAAAGTTCCTCCAGAACACTGGGGTCAGGGCTTCTATTCCCAAATCCAAAAGGAGGGGGTAAGACCTATTCTCGTCTTTTGCAATCTCAACAAATATATCAGATACTTGAGGTTCTGAATGGCCATCCTATCCACTATCCTCCCCACATTGTTTCAGAATGACTGGTTTGCTGCTCTGGACTTTCAGGATACCTATTTTCATGTGGTGATTTTCTGAGCCACAGAAAATTCCTCTGGTTTGTCGTGGCAGAGTGCCATTTTCAGTTCATGGTGCTTCCTTTCAGCCTCTCATCTGTTCTGCCCCTGTCCCCTGGGTATTTACCAAGTGTACAATCATGGTGATGGTGTACCTCAGAAAGAAGGGAATCCATATCTTCCCATTTCTGGTTAACTGGCTACTATGGGGCAGGCCCAGAGAGGAAGTTCTGGCTCATGTGCACACTACACTGCATTTACTTGATCATCTGAGTCTCATCCTAAACACTGGGAAGTCAACTTTGGCTCCCACTCAGAAAATCAAGTTCATTGGGGCGCTAATAGACTCTAAGAGTTTGATAGCATTTTCGATGATTGGTCGTTTTCAGGCAATTCACCACCTTTGTCTCGGTCTGCAGTCTCAGCCCTCCACAACGGTTCGATGTGCCTGAGGCTCTTGGGCCACATGTCCACTTGCACACAGGTGGTTCAGTTTGCAAGGTTGGGTCTTTGCCCCCTTCAACTGTGTCTCAGAACAGTTTACTGTTTGACTCTTCATCCCTTGGACAGATTGGTCCATCTCCCTCTGCTGTCCTGGACGTCTTGCAGTGGTGGACACTTATGGAAAATGTATGTCAGAGCATTCCTTTTGTCCAGCTCTTACCAACCAAGTCTGTGATCACCAACACCTTCCCAGTGGACTGGGGAGCACATCTGGGATCCCTGAAAGTTCAGGGTCCGTGGTCAGAGCAGGAGACCTCGCTGCATATCAACGTGCTGGAGCTTCAGGCCATCTACAATGCATGTCATGCCTTTCTGGACTGTATGAGGGGCTCAATGGTTCACCTACGTACCAATGCCACCGCGATGTATTATGTCAACAGACAAGGGGGAGCACACTCCAGGGTGCTCTGCTAAAAGGCAATCAGGTTATGGCAGTTCTGCACTGAGAAGCGTATCACTCAATAGCTGATCACTTGCCTGGTGTCCAGAATCATCTCGCAGACCATCTCAGCAGGAATTTTTCCCTGAGTCACGAGTGGTCCCCGGAGACAAGCATCCTGTGGGTCATCCTTGTAGCATGGGGCATTCCAGTGATCGACCTGTTTGCCACAAGGGACAACAGGAAGTGCCGTCTATTCTGCTCTTGAGGGGGCCTCAGTCTGGGCTCCCTGACTGATGCCTTCCATCTCAGCTAGCAATCGGTTCTCTTGTATGCTTTTCCCCTGATCCCAATCATTCCACAGGTCATCCTCCAGCTGAAAGCGGATTGGGCCAAGCTCAACCTGATTGCCCTGGCATGGCTGAGGCAGTATTGTTTCTCCAGCCTTCTTGTGCTGGTGATTCAGCCTCCCATATCCCTTCCTCCCAATCCTGACCTACTCTCCAAAGAAAAAGTTACTTTACTGCCGCACCCAAAACAATTTGTCTAATGTGATTTCTCAGTTTCATTTGAGCCAGGGAGTGTATTTACTTGTGTTCTTTCCTAAGCCACATTCATCCCTGGAGAGCATCATCTCCAAACATTAGATGATGTCTAACCTACCTGCGCAGGACTAAACCATTTTTGTTTCGCCTCATCTGTGTAATATGCAGATCATATGAAGGGGCAAACGATCTCTAAGTGGATAACATCCTGTAACAAGATTGCATACAAAATAGCTTCGACTATACCTCCTCAGCAGGTGAGAGCTCATTCTATGAGAGTGCAAGCTATGTCAATAGCTTTCCTCAGTGATGTTTCAATATTGGACGTTTGCAGGGCTGCCACTTGGCTGTCCATACGTACATTTACGAACCATTATGCCATTACTGTGTCATCCAGAGCAGATGCAAACGTTTAGATAGAATCTGAGCCCCGCCTCTTGGGGTGGGTACTGCTTGTGAGCCACCCAAGTGAGATACGTGGCTGCATCTACTTGAAGAAGAGGAAACGGTTACTTACTGTAACTGTGGTTCTTAGAGATATGATGTGGATGTGTATTCCATGACCCACTCTGTCCCCTCTGCATTGGAGCCTAGTCTTTGAACGTTGAGCACGAAGGAACTAACGGGGGGGGTCAAGGCAGCACTGCCTCATATAGCCAGGGGAGGGGCTATGGGCACGCTGCACAAGCACTGCCCCCTACGGATACTGCTAGGCACAATTCTCTGGCTCCGGTGTGCTGGGCGCGCGCACACCTAAATGGAATACACATCTGCATCAGATCTCAAAGAACCACAGTTACAATAAGTAACTGTTTCTTCTGCCAGTTCTTCCGTACCTGAAATCACAATCTTTGATCACTTCTATTGTGACCCTAATAGATGATTCTGGCTTGAATCTGGGTGAGGCAGATACAGATTCAACTTTACAAGTGGGTTGTGTTTCCATGCTGATCCCATACATGGTAGTAAATTAAAAAAAGGAGCTGTGGCAGGGGAGATAATGCAACAAGCTGAGTTGTGTTTATACCAAATGTCTTTCAGAGTGTTTCATGAGTTGTGATCCAAGTCCTAGCACAAAAAGGCACAGCATGCAATAGGTAATCAGTGTGATTTGTGCCTGCTTATGCCATGGCTGAAATGGGCCTTTTCTGAGATCCTAAGAAGTTGATGAGGTTGCGTCTCATTTCAGTTGTGTTGATGCCTTTTGTTTTTTTTGGTGTTGCGCAGCTAACCCACCTCCTGAAATTATCTGGCTGCACAATGGGAAAGAAATCCAAGAGACAGAAGACTTTCACTTTGAAAAGAAAGGCAATGAATACAGCCTGTACATCCAGGAGGTATTCCCTGAGGACACGGGCAAATATACCTGCGAAGCATGGAATGACTTAGGAGAAACTCAGACCCAAGCAACTTTGACTGTACAAGGTATGAAGCTTGAAGCTCTCTGAACCTTCCAAGTTTAGGAAGAGCACAAAGGACAGCATTCCAGTCTGCTGGATGAGGGTCTATTTAAAGTAGATAGTGTATGTAAGGTATGTTGTGGTGGATACTGCGAGCACTCAGATCTGTGTGTCTGGGTTAAGAGAGATGTTGAGCAGAAGCAACTTCTCCATTTTTACTATGGGATTTCCCATTATAGTTTAAAAACCTCATCCCTGCACACTATTGCTAAGGACAGTGCAAGAATTCTGCTAAATACCACTTCAGATTCTGATTATCAAGGCTTACTTAGCTATGGACTTACTGTAAACCATTTAATGCTGTTTTTCTTTCTAATTAAAGCACTGGGCATTTGGAAAACCTGCCCAGGAGCCAGGCATGCTGGCTTCTTTTATTATTAGCACCATAAGAATAATGTGTGAGGAATACGTGGAATCTGCAATTTGAAAACAACCCCATAAATGAAGTCTGTGAAGGCAACTTCTGTGTGATGTAAATCCCATCCTTAATGTGGTTTGAGGTACAGGGAGGGGGCTCTGCCCTAAGCTAAGTGCATGGGTCTTTAGGTGCACTCAATACCATCTCTTTTTAAAGAAAAATACAGGGATGTAGCATGGTCAAGTCACTTAAGTATATGAGAAGCAGCCATAAGTTTTCAAGCACTCCAGTCTTGGTTCTTTCACTGGGGCCCTCGATAAGTCAAATCTTCATTCAGTTTTCCTCTCTGATTTTGCTGGGGAGGGATAGCTCGGTGGTTTGAGCATTGGCCTGCCAAACCCAGGGTTGTGAGTTCAATCCTTGAGGGGGCCACTTAGGGATCTGGGGCAAAATCAGTACTTGGTCCTGCTAGTGAAGGCAGGGGGCTGGGCTGGGCTCGGCTCAATGACCTTTCAAGGTTCCTTCCAGTTCTAGGAGATAAATATCTCCATTAATTTATTTATTTATTTTAATTTTGAAGGCCCAAGTTGATGTGAGGCATCTATAGCGCTGAGCATCTATAGCTCTGACTGAGCATCTATTGCTCCAATTCATATTATTTAGAATTATGGGTGCTCGGTACTTCTGAAAATTGGGCCCAAGATGTCTCAATTTGGACACCCAAAATCAGAGAGGAGTTCCAAACATTGTCCTGAATTCCTCTGTCCCGGATTCCTTAAAATGGGAAATCTATTTCCCAGGAGTTATCTGATAAATTAATGTTTCTAAATGATTTGGAGGCTATAGGGCTTAATCCTTGGATACAGCAGACCGGTGACTGGCACACCTGGGTTTGCAATGAAGAGGTGGCTTTGTCTGCCTTTCCCCCTCTGCCCAACCCAGGATTCAGCCTTCAGGGTTCAGCCTCATGGCAGATCTGCTACACTAGCTTGTAACAGCTCCATGGATCACATTCCACTGACTCCACACCTGCTCCCAGCATGTCCCCATACACTAGAGAGAAATCCTCAGTTCTCCATTTAGGGCAACTTTGTAACATGGGCCTAAATCTGGCCAATAATGTGATCTATCATTGCTTAATATTAGTATTTCTAAGAGTTTCTTGCAAGGCTAAAGGCCAGCTGTGTTATCAAATTAGAAGATTATACCCTAAAGTGTTCAAAATTCCCTTGTGACCCTGTGGTTACTTTGTATGTAGTGTAGTCAGTTGGATGCTCACACTTAGGTGTGGCCATTTCTCTTGCTTATTTTTTTGAATGCCACATTGCTCCTTCATTTGTGTGCTGCAGAACCTCAGGACGGTATTCAACCCTGGTTCATTAGCAAACCACGATCAGTGACAGCGGCTCCTGGACAGAATGTCCTTATTTCCTGTGCCATCGCTGGAGACCCTTTCCCCACAGTTCACTGGTTTAAAGATGGGCAGGAAATAATGCCGGGAGCAGGGTGTGAGATCCTGCAAAACGAGGACATCTTCACGCTGATCATGAGAAATGTGCAGCGCCGTCAGGCTGGACAGTATGAAATCCAGCTCAGGTACGTTCACCACAAAAGAAATACCTGGTAGCCATTTTTTGAGGTGCAGATTTGTTGTTTCCCCAGCCCTTGGAGCACTTTGATGTAGTTATTTTCATCCCCCTCCCACTTCCATCCCCCAAACTGCAGCCAGGCATCCCTCCCTTTTCCATCCCCTGAACAAAACAAGACCCCTCGCATTTACATCTTCGTTTCCTAAAACCTCCCACCACCCTAGGAAGGCATAGAACTTCATGCTGCCTGCTTCACAGCCTTGCATTCACTCATCCCATTGGCTTACATGGTGCTGTCCTGGACAGCATGCCTGTTATTCCCAACGGCCAGCCATGGCCTTTCAGTGTAACCAGTCCTCCCCTGGCTGGTTCCTGATCTCCTGGAAGGGTCTGGATGGAGTCTAGCTCAATGGTTACAGCAGGGGACTGAGTTCTATTCCTGGTCTTGCCCCTGACTCCCCGTGTGACCTTGAGAAGTCACTTAATCTTTTGGTGCAACTCCTTACCCGTTTATAAAACAGATGTTAGAGGGGTTCATAAATGGTGGTAATGTGCTTTGTGATCCCTGAATCAAAGTGCTGTAGACATGTAAAGTACTATTTTGTGAATAATAAAGTAGCTGGGTCCATGTGACAGGTCAAAAGACCCATTTAAAGCTGCGACAGGAAATGAGGTGCATTTGAAAGACAAAAAGGGGGCAGAGAGAAGGAGAGAGTAGGGGCATAATTTTCTTTTTAGATGCTGGGGGGGAAAAAAATCAAGCTTGCCCAGCGGCAGCGGCAAAGGTAATATATGTATCTAATCGTGGATGTCATGGCCAACCTATTTGTTTACCGTGCTCCCCTGCTATCTCATTGGCTTTTTTTCTAATGACCCCAGCTTTTTGCGGGAACAATCCCTCCGGAAAGGGCCATTTCACATGTTTGACTCACCACATGGGGGGATGCACTTCCTGACCATCTACTTCAAATATTTTAATTTCCTGACCCCTCTTTTGGGCTAAGACACCATTATACATTGCCTTTATTGAGCAAGATATTCCATGCTTGTGTTAATCCCCTAAAAACCTGGAAGGTGCTTTTTAAAAATTCTCTAGGATTTGCCTTTTAATCCGTTCTTAAAATTATGCCCTTCAAATCTAGCATCAACTTTGCTGCCTTTCTGTGTCACATAGAAAGTGCTGTAGCTTTATTTCCCTTTTTGATGGTGACAATCAGACCTAGAAACATATTCCCATTATGGTCATAACAAACTTAATTGTATAACTTTAGACCGATATCATTCTGCGCTAGGTACCATACTTTGATGTATTGCCTTATTTGGCTAATTTTTGTGACTTACTTTATTAAATTTTATTTAACTTCCGTGGATCTTTGAGCCTGTGACATCAGGGGAAAAAATGCATTTGCTCTGATTGCTCTGTCTATATGCTACCTTTTTAGTCCAGATTGACTAGTGGACAGTTTAGACAGGAACTTCTTCAGTGTTACTTTCAAACGTTTGTACTCCAGTTCTACTCACTCTTGCACATGTTATTTTTTTCCACCTTACATAACACACTGTGCAGCATACATTAGGATGACACTAAAATTTTAAAGGAGCACAGAGGAGTCACAACACTGATTCATTGGGGTATGTCTTCACTGCAGAGTTAGCCTGTGCTTTTTCTCGCCTAACCCTGCCTCCCCTCCTCACACAAAAACCTCTCACTCAGCTTAAGTGATGCTTTCAACCCATGCTAGGTGGCTTGACTGAGGGTGTGGAAGCCCATATTCTGCTTTTATTCAGGCTGGTAACGGACCTTGCAGTGAGGACACAGGATTAATCATTCAAGTGCTGATAGTCCATGACTTCTGTGTGCCCAGAAGGACAGACACTGGGAGCGGCTCAGCTTACTGCAGCACAATAAAACCATGGGGCATGTCCCCAGAAGTCCTAGTGAGAGACAGGTGAATACAGCACTAGTGAGGACACAGTAACTCAAGTGTGACTTTGCAGTGTGGCACACCCAAGCTAATTCTGCAGCGAGGACATACCTAAAATGGAAGGCTTACCATACCATAAACGTGATAGACTAGAAAATACAGCTAAGAGCAGAAAATTCTGTAACAAAGCCAGTGCCATAGGAGATTTCTGGTGGGCTTGATGCAGATATGAAATAGCAAACTGAAGAAAGCATAACAGAGAGACTGCATAAAAGTTAGTTTATTCCCTAATCCTTTTACAACAAGAATTGTTGAGGATCACACAAGGATCAGTGCACTCATTTTGTTTGTTCTATTCCATAATAAAGCTATGTTGGAATTATTGCGGGGTGAATTTTGAAATCCCTGATTACACTCCTCTGGTTTGTAAAAGTTTCAGTTACCATTCAGGGAGCAGAAATAAAACCATGCGCTTTAGGTAACCAACCACTCACCACAAATAATAGCTGAAGAAATTTCAGCTGGTATAAATCAGCATAGCTCCATTGTCTTCCATGGAGCTGCACTAATTGACAGCAGCTGAGAATCTGGCCCAACATGAATAGTTCATGAGCAGCCCACATTGTCCTGCACACTCGACTGTTTGTGGAGTATGAAAATATGTTTATTGCCAATCTAAACATTATCTGGGGCAGTGACAGCTGAGTCTATTTGCCTTTTCTTTAACTGCATGGCTCTGAGAGGGCCGGATGCTTCTGTGTCAGTGCTACTGGATTTTATGATAGCATGTGATGGGGTGCACCACTCACCGGTAGTCTGGTGCCTCCTCTTCGTCACTCTGGGGATTAGCTCTAGAGGTTGCACGTCGCCACACCATCTTTCTCTCAGGTCTGTCACTCCTCTCTCAGCCCAGGAACTGAAGTGTCGTCTTTGTGACTCAGCCCTCAGGCTAGGTCACTCGGCATCTCCCCCTTCTGGGGGTATATCAAAGTCTTTCCTTCAGCAGCCCTAGGCAGTTTTCCCAGGACCTATTCACTGCCTCAGGTGCCACTCCCTCAATGGCTGGTAGGGGAACCTGCGCCCATCCTCTACTCTGGGTTCCAGTTCAGGGCCCAGCAGTTCTGTTCTTTACTTTCCCAGCCCTCACTGCTCCTTCCCTGGACTGCTTCCTATCACTCTGGGAGTACCAGCGCCAAACCCTCCTCCCTCTTACTAGGGAGTGACTGCTCTTTCCCAGCAGCAGCCCCTCTCTGTTGCCAGCTTCCTGGCTTTATAGGCCCTGCCTATTCCTGCCCAGCTGAACCTGCTTATAATCAATTCCTTGCACCATGGCTCTTCCTCCAGGTGCAGCCTGTGAAGTTAATAGGCCTAGCTGGCCACCTTAACCCCTTCCAGTCCTGTGTGGGGTGGATACCCCATCACATAGCATAACTGAGAAATCCGAACAATAGAGCAGGCTGGTAATATAGTGCACCAGAAGATCTTAAAACTTAGTCTATTTTTCTTCAAATGAAATGTACTTTGCCATTTCTCATATTCATTTTATATAGCACCTTGCACAAGCCCTAAAGCAATTGCACAGTGACATCCTGGCCCCCTGAAGCTGATGACAAAACTCCCATTGACGTCTACAGGGACACCTTTAAGAATTAGAGACTGATCAAGTGTGATAGTCTATCTATCTTAGGTGTTTCTAAGATGCCTTTCTCTGAGGTTTCTAAGCACGACCAAATGTTGTTCATGTCTTCCCCAATTTTCCATTTGCATTGACCACCCACATATTCAAAAAATGTTAAAAATCTTTAGGCCTCTTACCTTCATTCTTCCACTCCATTGTGTCCCAGTTAATTCACACAGGCATACAACCCAGTCTGGTCATTGTGTTCTATCAGTGTTTATTATTTAGCTCCCTTTCTTTTCCTTCCATAAATGCTAACTGGACTATTTGCTTACCTTGTCCCTTGGGGGGTGGAATGCTGAATGTCAAGGGACAGTGGTTAAGCTGATACTGTTCCTTGTTTTAAAACTAAACAGAACTCAGTTCTTTGTGGTAGCTGTGTTTGTTTTCATTACCTTAGCAATGTTTTGCTGACATGTTATTGTAAAGGGCCATAGGAATGGTGTCCCACAAATTAGTATAAATAGAGGGATCGAGTCACCCGCTCCTGAGCTACAGCCATTGAGATGGAAAACGGCAGCCTGGATAGCTGCAACAGCAACTCTGCTCAGTTGAGAGACAAGGCAGCAGAATCCGGTTGCTGATACAACCGTGTAAATCAGATCCTGGGCCGGGAAGCAAAGAAAAATTGGTTTAGCCAATTAAAGGTAAGCAGTGCTTTTTAACTATAGGAAATGGAAACACCTTCTTCCCCTCCCCCCCCGCACTCTGTCAGTGATGCCTACTTTGATACACCTTATCATCATCTCATCTTGCAAAAATCTCTGTGCTTCTTTGCAATGCTCTCTATTTCCTGATGCACCTTTCCGGATGTAAACAGGAAGATCAGGAGTAATTGGAGGAGCCCCCAAATCCTAAAGCCAAGCCATTGTCTCCATAATAACACAGTCTTGCAACAGAGAGCTGAGGAATCATCCTCTTGCTTCTTCTGCAAATCCTCTGCTCTGCTTATGTCACCCTATCCCCATAGTAGCCGAGCCCTTCCCATTTAAATGGAGCAATAACAATTGCTCTTTCTTCCTCCTTAGCAGCCTCTTTGAAAGTTTGATTAGTTTTGATTACTTTATATAGAGTTTTTGAGGGTGTGAAGAAAACCTAAAGTTAGCTCCCCCTCCTCATAAGCCAGGGATACCTTGAATTTTATTGAGTAAAGGTAATTTGCAGAGCAATTGGCATGCATCAGATTGCACCCAGTGGCAGTTATTCTTTAGAAACAATGGTCCGGAGGGAATGTGTTACTCATTTCTGTGCAAATCCGGTGCTCTGCTATCAACATGCTGTGTGTTTTTAAGGAAAAAAGCAGTGACCTCCCCTCTCTTGTCCCCTTTTCCATTGCAGAGTTGCCAAACCCTAGTAAAGGTGTAAAAACACTTTTGGCCCAATCCTTAGCTGTGTAAATCAGTGTAGCTCCTTTGACGCTGACGATCTGGCCCAGTATAGTTAGTGAGTTTTCTTAGGGTTAAAACTTTTCATGATCTGGATGTTGTTCCCATGTAACTGCCTCCGAGCAAAGAGTTGCCAAACTCTATTCTGAATCCTCACAATGAGCGTCCCTAAAGCACCAGAGCTGCAGCTAGAGGTCAACTTGTTCGCCCTTTTTCAGTTAATTTTTAGAAAGCATAATTCAGTCTGCAATCCTTGTTTCACACGCCACCACTCAGCAGGAATCCTCAACATGGCCCCTTACTTCAGCTAGCTGTGCTGCTTTGCTTCCCACTTTCTGGGGACATACAGGAAGTGTCAGACCTGAGGTACAGTGAAAATATTTGAATAGTCCTGCCAAGAAATTAGCATTTTAAGATATTTTGAACAGAAAAGCCATTCCAGAGAGAAAACATCCTACAATTAGGACAGAAGCTATTTTTAAAATCACTTCAGGCTTCACAGCTGGGGTTTTGTTTGTTTTTTAAATTCTTTGATATTTTAAAGATAAGTCCTGTGTAGCAGTGTTACGCAGAGCAATTCTACAGAATCCAACACTTCCAAACACGGTTCTTTATAGTGCAGCCATTAAACTCCGCTACACTTAGGGACCTATACATAATTCCAGCATTAGGAGGGTTTGTGGTAACTCAGCCATTGAAATCTGCCTCTGGCTGCTGTTTAGAGTATAAGATCCCAACATGGAGAGTTTATATAGATATAGATATAGATATATAAAATAAGTTGCAGGAATGCAAAAAAAATAAAAAAAAAATTGCCACTCAAAACCAGCATCCTGTATGTGAAATGCTTAATATCCTCTTACTAATCCTCTGAGCCATCCAGTCCCTCCTAAATAATAATAATTCTTTGCACTTATATCACCGTATTAATCTGAAGATCTCAAAGCACTTTGCAAAAGTGAGTAAGTCATATTATCCCCATTTTATAGATGGTGAAGTTAAAGCGCAAAGGTAAAATCCTGCCCCCATTGAAATCAATGGTAAAAAGCACATAAATTTCACTGGAGCCAGGATTTAACTCAGAGAGTTAAAGCAATTGGACAAGGACACCGTGAAGCAGTGGCAGAGTCAAGGCATGAAGCCAGTGGTCCCAAATCCCAGGCATTTTGCTAGAACCTGTAGATCATAAAAAAGGATTTAGGAAACTGCCTCAGGATGGTTTTATCTATCTAGCCACTTATGTGGCCCACTATCACCATAGTATCCGAACGCTTCCCAAGTATGTAAAAATAGAAATCTCTCTCCCCCTTTTCCCCCCTCCTCCATTCCCAGACTGTAGGAGAAATAGCTGGGTAGTTTATAGGATTTTTTCTTTACTTTGTTTATTTTGCATGTGTGAAAAACTTGTAGAAGGAAAGCTAAGCTGAAGTAATGAATGGGTTCTGCATTCAGTAATGAAAATGGTGAGGTCCATGGTCATTTATCTCATGTGGGAGTGACTTCCATGGTTCCTCTGGCACTGGTCTGAAGGAAGGACCTGCAACATTTCAGAGTGTTTCCGTTCACACTGAAATCTTCTTGGAGGTGGGAAAGGAATATTATTTGGGTATCAGATGTTGCAAAAAGGTCCATTAAGATGAGCCTAGAAGTACCGTCCCTGGCCTCTGAACAACAGGAGGGCTTCATCCAAAAAGTGGATGCAAAAAGTGCAAAAAGTGCTGTCCCAGTACCATGCCTGGCTTGAAGCCTGGTTGAGAGGAATCCAGTACACTAGCAGCTTAACACATGATGTTGGAGACTGTTGCTGTTCTCCTGTTTTCTTAATTTACTTGCTTCCAAAGGAAGACTGGGCATTAGGAAGTAGTTTACAAGATCTCTAGCATCAAGCAGTGGTTTCTTTAGGATTGGTTGGACCATGGGCGGCTTGTGACTCCTCCATTTGGGGAGGCTGGGCACACCCAGACCATGGGCCCACCCGGAGGCCTGCCTCTGCTCGGCCTCCTCCCCCAGAAGCCCCACCATGCTCCACCCCCAACCCTGTCTGGCCTCTGCCCCTGAGGCCCCCTCCCTGCCCACTCCTTCCCCCAAGTAGGGTTGCCAGGTGTCCAGTTTTAGACCGGAGTGCCCAGTTGAAAAGGGACCCTGGCAACTCCTGTTGGCAGGGCCGTTCCTACCCCTGCACAAAGTACGCACCCAGGGCCGTCCCTAGCTATTCTGGGGCCCTGTGCAGCCCCCCCGCGGGGTGGGGCCCCAGGCCTGTGTGGGGGTGGAGGGGCTGGCCCCAGGCCTCCATGGGGTGGGGCTGGCTTGGGGAGCAGGGAGGAACAGTCCCCCAGCACTCACTGGCGGCGCGACTAGGGCTGGGTCCCTGCACTTCCCACCGCTGGTGAGTGCCGGCCCGGCCCTGCTGCACTCCTCAGAGGTGGGAAGAGGCAGGGCGGGAAGAGGCGGGGGCTTTGGGGAAGGGATGGAGTGGGGACGGGGCGGGAAGAGGCAGGGCAGGGGTGGAGGTCCTGGGGAAGAGGCGGGTAGGTGCTGGAGCAGCACGCAGCTGCGCAGGGCACCAGGAAATTTGGTGCCCCACG
>NW_020664413.1:9821965-9822774 GCF_002925995.2 Terrapene triunguis | reverse complement strand
CCTGGTGCCCTACGCAGCTGCATACTTGGCGTATGGGTAAGGGCGGCCCTGTACGCAGCTGCATAGGACACCAGGAAACGTGGGGCACCAAATTTCCTGGTGCCCTGCGCAGCTGCGTGCTGCTCCAGCCCCTGCCCGCCTCTTCCCTTTCACCCCGCCCCTGCTCCACCCCAGCCCCGCCTTTTCCCACCTTCACTCTGCCCCTTCCCCAAAGCCCCCGCTGTGCTCTGCCCCAGCCCCGCCCCCACTTCCCTGAGGACTGCAGCAGGGCTGGGCCTGCACTCACTGGTGGCGGGAAGTGCAGCAACCTGGCCCCAGCCACGCCGCCGGTGAGTGCTGGGGGGTGATTCCCCCCTGTCCCCCAAGCCAGCCCCACCCCTCCCGGAGGCCTGCCCCCCCCCCGCGGGGGTGGGGGCTGCGTAGGGCCCCAGAATAGCTAGGGACAGCCCTGCCTGTTGGCACTGTCAACCAGGCCGTTAAAAGTCTGGTTGGCGGCTCAGCGCGGCCCCGGGGCTAAGGCAGGCTCCCTGTGGGTCCTGGAAGCGGCCGCCAGGTCCCTGCAGCCCCTAGGTGCATGGGTGGCCAGGGAATCTCCGCGCACTGCCCCCAGCGCCAGCTCCGCAGCTCCCATTGGCCGGGAACCGCGACCAATGGGAACTGTGGGGGTGGTGTCTGCGGGCACGAGGGTAGCACGCGGAGCCTCCCTGGCCACCCATGCACCTAAAGGCTGCAGGGACCTGGCGGCCACTTCCTGGGAGCCTCCATAAGCGCCACCAGGACCCCAACCCCCGTCCTGCACCCCAACCCCT